>NC_048225.1:76220985-76368686 GCF_002007445.2 Ailuropoda melanoleuca
TTTTTTTTTTTTTTTAATGTTTTTTTATTATATTATGTTAGTCACCAGACAGTACATCCCTGGTTTCCGATGTAAAGCTCGATGCTTCATTAGTTACGTATAACATGCGGTGCACCATGCAACACGTGCCCTCCTTACTACCCATCACCAGTCCATCCCATTCCCCCACCCCCCTCCCCTCTGAAGCCCTCAGTTTGTTTCTCAGAGTCCATAGTCTCCCATGCTTCATTCCCCCTTCTGATTACCTCCCCTTTCTTTATCCCTTTCTTCCCCTACCAATCTTCCTAGTTCTTATGTTACATAGATGAGAGAAATCNATCCTCCTAGTTCTTATGTTCCATAGATGAGAGAAATCATATGATAATTGTCTTTCTCTGCTTGACTTATTTCACTTAGCATTATCTCCTCCAGTGCCGTCCATGTTGCAGCAAATGTTGAGAACTCGTTCTTTCTGATAGCTGAGTAATATTCCATTGTATATATGGACCACAACTTCTTAATCCATTCTTCTGTTGAAGGGCATCTTAGTTCTTTCCACGATTTGGCTATTGTGGATAATGCAGCTATGAACATTGGGGTGCATATGGCCCTTCTCTTTACTACGTCTGTATCTTTGGGGTAAACACCCAGTAGTGCAATGGCTGGGTCATAGGGTAGTTCAATTTTTAACTTTTTAAGGGACCTCCACACTGTTTTCCAGAGTGGCTGTACCAACTTGCATTCCCACCAACAATGTAGGAGGGATCCCCTTTCTCCACATCCTCTCCAGCAATTGTTTCTTGCCTTGTCAATATTCTTAATTTTTATTCTCTTAGAAGTTATGCACCTTATTTTTATTCTTTCCAATTATTCATTTTTGACTTAAAGCTTGAAGTTAGTCTTTTCCCAAAATGACCTTGAAACACTTTAACTCCACTAACTCTCCTGATTTCCATATTGTTGTTACCCAGTACTTGAGTTCCATCTTACTTTCTTACCACCTTTTCCAAATTGGTTCACACAGGCAATGTTTGTTTAAGTTTATTGGCATGATTGTCGATTTCTTTGTTCATTTTTCCTCTTGCGTCCCAGTGTTTAATTTTGGTTCATTCTCCTTCACACTAAAGTATGCCTTTCAGAAATCCTTTCAGTGGGCACTACTTGGTTGTAACTCTCAGTTTGGTGTTGTTTTCCTGAAAATGTTTTTATTTTGCTCTCATTTTTTAAATAATCCTTCAGTGGGATATTAAATTATATATTGGTGGCTCTTTTATCTCATAACTTTGAAGTCATTATTCTCCTATATTCTGGCTTCAACTTTTAAGAAATCATCTAATTGTTGCTTCTTTTTAAAGTTAATCTATATTTTCTCACTGGGTGATTTCAATATCTCTTTTGCCTTTGGTATACTGAAGTTTTAAAAAGATGCGTTTATATATGTTTTGCTTTATATCTCCTGCTTGGGATTCGTTGTGTTTCCTAAGCCTGAGGATTTATAATTTTCATAAAGTAGAAAAACTGTACATTATTATCTCTTCGACTTTTGTCTCTTCTCTTTTCTTTTTTGCTTTTCCCAGCATACCTATTAGACACATATTAAACCACTTTATCCTGTTCTATGTTTAACTCTCTTATACATATATGTCTCTTTGTGCCTCATTTTGGGTCATTTCTTTAGTGCTATTTTCCAGTTTGTTGGTACCTCTTCATCTATGACCAGGCAAAATAAACTTGCCTGTTGTCTTTCTTTCTTTGCTAGCGGACAGATATTTTTTTATTCCTCAATCCATGCTTTTTCTGAGGATGTGGCCATTGGAGAGTCTGGCTGTCACATAAATCCCAAGATCTTGTTTCCTATTCTTTTGGACTACTATAATCCAAGCCTTTTGATTACTGAAACTGATACCCAGTGTCAAAAATGACAGTCTTTTTGTTTGTTTACTCTTAAGGATCTGTTTCATTTCAGAAAGAGGTCAGGCATTTAAAATAAAGTTTTCCAGCAATTCTAGACTTCTTGTAGGAAAATGTTTTTAAATTTTTTTATTCTGTCTGTTTGGCTAAAATGAAATAGCCTTTCATTAGCATTACATTGTTGAAACAAAAAACTATGTTCCTGACTTCCTCCAGAAGTGAAGATTGTGATGAAAGGGTACCTGGAAGGATAGCCTGGGGGTTCTCTGTGTTTACAAACATGAATGTTTGGGGCACCTGGCTGGCTCAGTTGGTAGAGCATGTGACTCTTGATCTCAGTGTTGTGAGTTGGAACCCCACATTGGGTGTAGAGATTACTTTAAAAATAATAAAATCTTGGGGCGCCTGGGTAGCGCAGTCATTAAGCATCTGCCTTCGGCTCAGGGTGTAATCCCGGCGTTCTGGGATCGAGTCCCACATCAGGCTCCTCCGCTGGGAGCCTGCTTCTTCCTCTCCCACTCCCCTGCTGTGTTCCCTCTCTCGCTGGCTGTCTCTCTGTCACATAAATAAATAAAATCTTTAAAAAATAATAATAATAAAATCTTTAAAAAAACAAACAAAAACATAATGTTTTACACACCAATTAGAGAAAAGCAGCTATATTTTTCCTGTTCTCCTATTTATTCTCTCAGCAAAAAATATTTATTCTGTTATTTACTCCAAAGTATTTATTAGGGATTTCTGCATTATCAGCTATGCATGTCAATATTGGTAAATAAAATACAAGATGGATCTTATTTTGCATGACACTTGTAATCACCAGTGAATGCCATACAGGATTCATTTTTCACTAATCTTAAGACAGAAAATTCAAGAATCAATGAAGAGGTTTAAAAAAAAGGAGAAAATGTCATCTAGTTAAGAGACTATTATACATGAAACAAATGGGTTATAGTGTGTAAGATAACATTTAACCAGATCTATAGTAGCGTATTGCATTCTAGTGCTTAAGTCCCATAAGCAGTCGTTAGCAGCATGGAAGGTGACTCCTTTTTGGTCTTGGCATGAATTGATGGAGAGGAGATTGAAGGAATTTCCCAAAGAGGAAATAGTATTAGTCAAAGCAAATGGGTGAGAAATGTTGGGTAATCTGTTGCCAACCTGTTCTGAATGAGAAGAAGCTAATTTTAAAGGCAAGATGAGCCCTAGTTAAAAAAATTAATTAAAAAAAATTTTTTTTCCCTAGGATTTATTGAACTGGACTTACCCGTATAAGTTTATGTATTTTACTATTCTATGTAGAGGGAAAAACCTGCATCTCTCAAAAACCCATTTGCTTAGCATAATTCTATCAGCTATACTTAAATGATGTTCTTTTCACCACTTACATTCTAAGGCTACATTCCTAGTTTTTTCTTTTTCCTGAGACAAAATCTTATAAGAAAAGTTATTTTCTTGCCTTCAGTAATTTATCCATTTCAGAAGAGACATAGAAGAGATTTTAGAAGAGAGTTTGTAAGTGCTTCTGTTGATTCTTATGCTTCCTCCCTGCCTTCCACTGCAGTGTTTTGGGTTGAAATAGTTAACCATTCAGCAGACCCATGGGAGATGCCTTGGGTTGGGGCTAAGAGTTCCTGTGTGAACACTGGGGTTGTCACCAATGTAACTGTAAAATGTCATGGCTTTCCAGGGTTCTCTGAGACCTTAGAGATAATTTTCTCTGTCCTCCTCATCTCACAGGTTAAAGAGTTGACACCTGTAATGGTTAAATTCCTTCCCCGTGTCACAAAAGCAGTTAATGACAGAGACAAAACTGGAAACCAGGCCAATGTCTCCTGACCCACCCAAGGCTCTTTCTGATGATAGCACATTTTTGATACTGACTATGGAACAGGAATTCCACCTAATATTTTAATTGGAACTGTTCCCAAAAGAGCAGTGAGGAAGAGATTTTTAATTTCTTGTGGAGGTGTTTCACTTTGTTCTTAGGTCCTACCAATTTCCCTGGAATGCTTTCAGTCTCCTTTGCAAAGCCCAACATAGAACTGACCAGTACCCTTGCTACAGTTTTTTGAAAAACTTTATTAGTCATTGCCACTTGTACCACAGCATTATTCCTAAGAGCTCATACAGTTGCTATTTCAACTTTCCACTATAAAGTTTAAAAGTTTTTCTGTAATCCCCAATCGTCAGGTGTGTGAGAATTGATACATCTAACATCCTTCTTTAAAAAGCCTTCAGTGTCCTGGTGAATTAATATGATCTTTATGAGTCTGGTGACCAGATTTTTGAGCCATTCTAAACAGTGTTTTAGTGCTAAGATTTTTATAAATGGAAGGAATTGTTACTGGTTGCAGTGACTTCAGTGCTAGAGGAGAGTGAATTTGACACCTAGACTGATTTAGCCTACAAAAACTCCAGGTAAGAGTATGCATCCCCAGCTCTCCTCTGGGGCTTCCAAAGAGCATATCCTAGATACCCGGGGAGACTGATAAATTGGAATACTTTGTTCTCACATTCACTGCATCACCAAATCGTCTTGAAACCTAAGTTAAAAGATTCCTAACCTTCTCTGTGTCAGGATCTAAACGAAGATTGGAATGTTCCCCCAGGTTTTTGTTCCATTTGATTTTGTTAGAAATGCCATGTTTTCTCTGGTAGAAGCATGTCTAGATAATGGCTTCACTGTGCTGGTCTTTGCTCTCCCCAGGCAGGCTTTCGCTTTTAAGGTCATGCTAAGGCCCATTTGGTCCAAGGTATGTCAGTTCTGGTAACCAGCAGAGATCTGTGTCTGTCCAGGGGGTTTTTAGGGCAGCCACATGGTATTTTCTGAGTACCCCTTGGGGTTGTCCAGCTCTGTTTTCTTTTAAAATAAGGTGTATTTTTCCTTGATGCTGCTTTGTAGCTTCCATTCAGGATATGGTTTATCAACATTGCCAAGTGTTTCAATTCACCTCCTCCCCCCTGTTCCTACAGAAAGTGATTTTAGGATGTTTCACTACTCCACTTAGTCCCCAGCACATTGCCGACACTCAATAAATGTCAAATAATGCCGTGCTATACCTAGTGTATACACTTTAGGCATTCTGAAAAGAATGGCTCTTTATTCTCATTGTTGAGTGGTATATTTTTCCACTTGTTAGCTGGAAAGGAATTGGAGTCAGGTTTTCCATTTATATACCTTTATGGCTATGTTTCTATATTAAGACACGCTTGGAGTTTAAGTTGTTTGAAAAAGTGCGTAATTAAACAAATATGTTGGGCAAAAGGTGGTATACAATGCCTTGTCTAAAAGGTCATGTCTCACTTGGATATGGTGTAGTGTCAAATCTATATTAAAAGGGAAGCAATTACTCTTCCATAAATAAGGATGGCAGAGGTTCAAATTTATTGGGAACTCAGTAGAGTAAAAACATGTAGTGTTTTATAATCAGAAATGAAATATTTGTAAGGAATACAATGCAATGAAGCTTGTGTTTGGGACATAAGCATGATACCTGGAGAAGCTCTTTTATTTCATTTTACCCCAGAGTTGCCAAAAGAATGTTTCAGACATTTCTTCTTGCCTCATAGAATACTGAGAACTGTTTCTCTTCTGAATACTCTGATTCAAGAAAAGTTTTCTTTGTCAGATGAAGATTCAGTTAGTTACTAACCAGTCTTCCAGTCCAAGCTGAGTAATGAAATGTGTGTTACCCTACATGTCCCCGTGGAGTGTGGATGGGTCGGTCATCTTTGTGTGTAGGGGTGTTTGTAATGCTCTCTAACTACAAGTACCTGGTATACTGGAAAAAAATCAGTTTGACAATAAAAAATCTTTATCACTTTCAACTATCTCATCCAGTTTATTGTATCCTCTCTGTAACTTCAGGTATGGTATAGATGTTTGGCTTTCCCCAGACTCTATTCTTAGTATCAAAAGAATGCTGCCAGGTGTGAGACTAACTGGAGTCTGATGCATTGTCTTGAAGAGCACATAAGCAAACTGGTATTAATCAGCTGTCAGGGGCATTGCTGTGAGAACACTTAATGTGCTTAAGTAATGGAATGTGCTAAGTCAACGTTTTAACACCTTGTAATACTTTCTAGTTTTAACACAAGGACAAATAGATAAATTAATTTAAATATAAGCACGTGACCGACATTTGTCTCCACTGCTGGACTAATTTCTATGAGGGAGAGGTGGCATTTGTCTTGTTCGTCGCCTTATCCCCAGGGCCTAACAGGGTGCCTGGCAATTGCGGGAGCTCAATAACATGAGGAAATGAATAAATGCATGGCTATTAAACTCTTCTTCCCTGTTATATAGAAAAGATATAAATAACACCAATTGCCAATAAAAAGCATTCTGTAGGTAAACTCTAGAAGCCTACAGCCTCAGATCTGGGTGGGCTGAAAATGGAAATATAAATGAAAACGTTTAGAGGAAATGAACACAAAAAGAAACCTTTCATTTAAAAAGTAAGAACCTGAAAATTTTCAGTTCTCTACAAACTATACATAAGTTTTGTTTGAATTTAGTCAAACAGAATTCCATGTCATTGTCCTGTAAGAAAAAAAAAATGGAGAATAGATGTTTTATTGTAAATTGTCTCTGTTCTCATGTTACCTTTATTATTCAAAAATGTCTTGTAGATATCTCCATTCAGCTTTCTAAATCTTCGCTTCTTTAGCTCAAGCAAAGTATTAACAAATTTCAGGTTTTCTGTTATATATAGAACTTTTGAAAGTAAGGGAGGTAGAGAGCCAGAAGACAGGCTTTTAGTTTTCTGTTGCTAAGTGTTTGGTCCTTCTTGGTTCTGCTAGAACTATTAGGCTCTCATGGGTCAGACAGAGTTTTGAGGACTTTTGCAGAGTTACTGATTGCAAGTTCACAATATGACAGTAATGTTTATTTCCCACTATAAATCTAAAAAGATAAACCCTGTGCTTTCCTTGTCCAGGAGTTGGATAGAAATACATGTTTAGCAAGTCAATAAAAGGACACTTTATATCTTGAAGGCTGTTAAATATAAATCTGTTTTTTCTGTCTGCTCTCTTCCTTCGTTCCAGTCTCTCACTGCAAAGATATTTGTTGTCATGTGGTTCTGATCCTGCATATTACAATAGTTTCCCAGCTCTCGCTACTCTATCTTTCTCCTTGTTGAGTGTCTCTCTGGTTGTGAAATAGCATCATTAGGAAACCCTAGGTACATCAGAGAGGAGGGGTGAAAATGTTTTCAAAGGGGGTGTCCGGGGAGAGATGGATCAGAGAGCTAAAATTGTCTGCCCATTTGATTTTATTCACCAGCTACACCAAGAAAAAAATCAAATATGATTTGGTAATATTTTTGTGAACTAAGTCTGTGACAATTGATTTCACAGCTAAGATAAATTCTCATGAAAGCCAACATAATTGCTTGGGTATGAAATGTCTGTGGCTTGAAGCAATCAATTTAAATTCTTCTCTTATTGGTTTTCAGATTAAACTCTGAAGGGAAATAGGAGTATGATGCCCTACTTGGATGACTGTTTCTGCCTTTTCTGAGGGAGAAAAATAGCAAGTTGATGCTTTTTAGCTTTTTCAAATGTCACTAAAAGGCTTTGCAGAAATTCTTCATGCTTAAAACACCTGTGTGTAATCCATATCCATTTTTCTAGGGGAATTAGACTTTGTGCTCCCTTTGAGTCTTTCAAACAAAGGGACTGATAGGATAGAATCAGCAACTTCAGTTCAGTTCCTTTCTTCCCAAGGATTTAGAGTGGGGTTGTACTTTAAGCCATTAGCAGCGCCAGCAGGGATTTTGGTCAGTGTTTGAGGCATTCTCGTTCAGGAGGTTTGAGTCCAAGGGCAGTCTTGATGAATGAGCCCAATACGGCTGTGTAAAGTTCAAGAACAAAAAGAAATTTTGTCCTTCACAGCAAGTTTACTTTTCTTCTAGGATTTCAGAACAAATACATTGCCCGCTCCCCACCTACTTCCTGGAATGACTGTTTGCTGATGGGCAATCCCATCCCCCCACTGCCCCTTCAGACAAACACTGTGGCTTGGGACAGCCTCCATTTGGGGACCATAAAAGGGCCCCAGCTGTGTTCATTAATGATAGGGAACAATCAGTAGTTGCAAACATGCTACAGAAAAATACATGCTCTGTTCTACCATACGGTCTTTAAATGAGACGCTGTAGTGGTTAAGTTGCAAGACAAAGTCTGACAGGTCATCATTAAAGAGACTAGTACAGATGATCCAATATTTTTAAACACGTGCTTGTGTATAAATAGAATAGTATTACTAGTTTTTGTTTAAAAATTAGCTTTTCCTTTTGAAAACTAATTCGTCATTCTAAAGAACTGTATTCAAGATATTGACTGGCTTGTCTCAGGCTTTTAAAGAATGGGTTTACATTTTGGTTATTTGTGGTAAGGATAAAATTAGTGAGTTGTGTGCTATGGCTTCAATGGTGTGGTAGTGATTTTGTAACAGCATAGCCCCCTCCCCCCCAAACCAGCAGGGAGATAGCCAAGAGTTCAGGTATTTCAGTCAGCAAACTGCTGGGAAGAGCTCTTAAGAAATTAATTAAACAGGGGTGTGAAAATTTCCCTAGCCGGGTCTAGCCTGAAGGAAATTTCTAAACACCTAAATTTCAGTTGGCAGTCCTAGAGGCCTCCCAAGAACAAAAATAAAGAAAACTAAGGGCACGTTTTATTGACTGTTGGAATAGTCAGGTTTTTAGAGATGACTTATAGAATATTGTAAAACAATCTGCATGTTGACCAAAAATCTCTACATGAAATAGGATAAATTGAAAAAGTCCAAAGAGGGTTATTATTCAAATCTGTTGCTGTTTAAATCCAGTTATACTGAACAATGTATCCATGACACTCTCTGGCAGACACAGTGTTTTCCATTATTACCAGTGTAACCATGTACTATCTTGATTTATTACTAAAGCAGTAACACCTTGCCTAGGACTTTCTGAGTTTGGTGGCGGGGCGGGGGGAGCCTTTAAATAAAAGTAACACACAGATATACAAACCTTTATGAAGATCACTGAACTCCCTCAAATCGTTCAGTCAAGAATATTAATTATAAGCCTGGCTTTTTACAGTATCAATTTACAAATCAGGAATCTTTTGGGGACCCAACATTGCATGTGTGATCTGTTTTTATTTTTCCTTAGTTGATCTGCTGTGCAATCGGCTTACCCATTAAAGAATGTCCTTAGTGACTATACCTACTGAGAGAAAATACTATGTAGGTTTTAATTATATATCTTGTATATAAATTATAAATTGTATTATTCTGCTATTTGCTGTGTTCAGAGGGAAACTATTTACTGGCATGTGTAATTAATTTTAATTAACACACGCAGCATTAGTAGAGAGAACTGACACGGCACAAGCTTTGGTAGAAAATGTTAGTCACACTCTGCAGCTAACTCCGAGCAGATGCATGGTTTCATAAAGAAAATATTTGCAGAGCCTAACTGGCGCAAGTTTTTTCCTTTTCTTTTCTTTTTCTAATTTTGAAACTGCCTGTGTTTATTTCTTAGAATCTGAGGAAAATACTGCTCATATAAAGGAACAGTTTCAAAAAATCTAATTGCCGAGAGTAGTTTGACTATTCGAACGCAGTATCTGCCTTTGCTGTCAGTTGTGTTTCTGAATCCATACCTCACTCCATACCTAGAAGTCCCTTCCAGGCCAAAGCAGGAGTGCTATGTGTTAATCTACCAGCTATTAACCTGCACTTGTTTTAATATTATAGGATAATGTTGCTTCAGAAGGTAGATAAATTCTTGCCACCTGGGTCACTCTATCAGAGCAACAAGGTAGTTAAAATATTCGTGTTTTGATGTTTATACTGTAAATTTTAAAATAAATTGGCCACATAAGATCTATACCAATGGCTCTCAAATTTTGGGGTTTGAGGACCCCTTTCTACTCTTAAAAATTGTTGTAGACTTTAAAGAGCTTTTGTTTGTGTGGATTATATAAGAAATTCTGTGAGCTAGTTGGCTTCACGTTTTTGTTTACAGTCGGCTATAGTGAGAAATACACCACGGAAATTGGAAAATTCTAGAAACCATGGCTTTTTTTTCTTTCTGGATAGCTAGTTGTTAAACATTTATAAGCATACTGCCAATTATATCCATTGGTAGAAATTTAAAATGAGAAATTTAAGAAAATATTCATTTATTAAATCACTTAAAATAATAGTAGTAAATCTATTTCATG
Source organism: Ailuropoda melanoleuca (assembly GCF_002007445.2). Lineage (NCBI taxonomy): Eukaryota > Metazoa > Chordata > Mammalia > Carnivora > Ursidae > Ailuropoda > Ailuropoda melanoleuca. Next base: position 76,231,093 of record NC_048225.1, read on the forward strand.
CTAACATAAATAGTATGTTTTTATGGGAAAATATATTTTAAAATATAACTGAGAAGAATGGCTTTTTTTTTTTTTTACAACTTTGCAAAACCCTTTAATGTGTAGTTTAATGGAAGACGGCTGGATTCTCATATCTGCTTCTGCTTTTAATCTGTTGCAATATGTTGTTTTGGTTGAAGTATATGAAGAAAATCTGGCCTCACAGAGATATGTAGTTAGAAAGGAAAGAGTATTTTAATAGTCTTTTCAGATAATTATAGATTTTCTTCTTTGATACTTCACCAAAACTCAACAAATGATAGTTTCCAAAAAGTAGTTGCAATCTGGAATCTGAAATCATATCAATGAACTTTTCATATTCTGCTACATTAATCCATTGGTCTTTCATGCATTTTAAATGGATCTTATGAGCAATTTTGTAGCATCATAATTTGTCATTTAGAAATATTAGTTCACTGATTTACATAGATCTGCTAAATCGTGTACGCATTTCATTATAAAATGAACGTATTTAAAAATCACATTCCTGATATTACCACCAATCTCATCAGAAAGGGGGAAGGTTTCAAGTCCCTGGTGGGAGATACAAGATTTCTAAAATTCGAAGTCCATATTTCATCATTGGTCATAAATACTGTCAATTGTCTTCCTTTAAGTGACAGACTCATTTTATCCATTTTTGAGGAAATGTCTGCCAAAAACTCAGGTTTTCATAACCGTAGGTTGACTGTCAGACTTTTAAGTAAAAATGGCCTCCCATAGAAAAAGCTGGGATTTCAGCTTACAGTGGAATTGTACAAGTGCCTTGCTCAAGACAACACCTCAGTATGCAGCCGAAGTGTTGCTGTGTACTTAATCACTCTGTGACATAGAATATTAAAAAGATGTGTGCCCTCAGGCTCTAGGCTTAATAACATTATTAGTTTTACTGCTTCATCAAGATATCCTTGAGTGAAAGTGCCTTTTTGAAAAACCCTGAGTGCATGGCAGTGGAGAATACAATGACTATCAGTACAGCTTTATGACATTGTCTTCACTGATGCTAAGGCACCCGCCTCTGCTTCTGCACCATCAGTGCAAATGCTAACACATCTGCTGCAAGAGAAACTGAAATTCGGGTGTCTGGGTGGCTCAGTTGGCTAAGTGTCTGGCTTCGGCTCAGGTCATGAGTCCTGGGATCAAGCCCCCATCCCTACTCAGCGGGGAGCCTGCTTCTCCCTCTCCCTCTGCCTGCTGCTCCCCTTGCTTGTGCTTTCTCTGTGTCTCTGTCAAATAAATAAGTAAAATCTTTAAAAAAAAAAAAAGATGAACTGTGAAATTAAAAAAAAATATTCTACACTTTGACTATTTTAGCCACACTTGTGTTTTTTGGTAAGCATTCATATAAATGGTCTTTGAGTATTAGTACTGATACTGGACAAATATAATTTAAAAAATGTGTAGTCATTCTTTAGACTTGTCCCATTTTAAGGTAAAAGTATAATTCTGCAGATGAGATTTTTAACTCATGCCTCATGTTAGCAACTAAATCTTTAATTAGACAAGTTAATGCTATCATTGGAAAATAACAGTAATTTCTTTTTACTGACTTTTATCTGGCAGGTATTCATTAATGTCAAGTGTAAAAAAAAGTGTGTTTTTGATTAATCTCTCAGCTACAGTGTACACTTCTCCAGCCATTGCAATACAACGATTTATCCCATAAGATGCTTCAAGGGTTTGGGGGGCACCTGAGTGGCTTAGTTGATTAAGTCTGCCTTTGGCATGGGTCATGATCTCAGGGTCCTGGGATTGAGCCCCGCATCCGGGTGCCTGTGCATCTGGTTCCCTGCTCAGGAGGGAGTCTGCTTGCCCCTCTTCCTCTGCCCCCCCCCCAGCTGCTCATGCTCTCTTTCTGTCTTTCTCTCTCTCAAATAAATAAATTAATTAAATATATTTTTTAAAAAGATGTTTCAAGGGTTTTTTTGTTTCTACTTTGAAGAGCTCTAACAGAGTATTTGGCTTTCAAAGAATACATTATATTTATGTTAAAAATGTGTGATTCCTTTTTCTTGAAGTGTTTAATGATTGGTCTCAAGTGATGGTGTGACTTAACTGGCATTATAATGCTATTCGAAAGTGCTCAGTTATATTGGACAAGAAGGGAAATTACAAACATATAAAGCCAAAAGAAAGGAAGAGCTTTCATCCTATTTTTGTTTCATATTCATAGCTTTGTCCTATTTCTATGCATTAGGTTCCTTCATTCCAGGAGTCAGGGTACTTTGTGACATGTTAGTCTTCATCTTTTTTAGCATCTTTAGATGGAGCTATTGCAGATAAAGGTTGAGAAACTGAGTCTTCAAATATCCCTATTTTTTTAAGCCAATGAGCTATCCTTAAACATAAGAAAATTATACATTGTTTTTATATCAGAAAAATTATTGAATTCTAAAATAGCATTTTAGATACAAATTTTAAATTTAGAAAAGGCCTTTTTTAAAAATTAAGGTATTGTAAAACAAGACAAAAATGTATGCCTATACATTTGTCTCCACGTGGGCAGAGGTAAACTTTAGGATTTCAAAATAATTACTTACTAGACGATGATGAGGGTTACAGAGATTATAGCAGGTGTAAATGAAAATAACCACTAGAAGCACAGTAGAAATACTTAGAACAAATGAGTTAATCTCTGAAAATGCTCATACCACCTTTGAAAACTCTAGGAAACACAAGAGCACACAAGCTCACTTTCCATTAACTGCCCAGTGATGATAGCTACATGTAATGTAGCTTCTGGAAAGCTCCTCTGTAGATTCCTAATAGAGTGAAAGTGGAAAAAAAAAACTAATATTATTATGAAAATAGTTTTGAATTTGAAAACCCCCTGAAAGGGTTTTGAGGATCCTAGGAGTCCCCAGACAATACTTTGAGAACTACAGCAGTTAGGCAATACATGACATAATGATTTATTGGCATGACTTCAATTTAAGGTCTATTTCCATGCAATGATGGGGATGCTTATTGCATTAATAAATCTGTTGGTTGTATCTCCTAGTTTTGAAGAACCAAGAATCCACTGATTACCAGATTAGATTCTAATATGTCCTCCACACTCGTCTTAAAGTAGAAGGTGAAAACGGAATACATCTGGAAAGACAAACTCATTTCAGGCCAAGATAGATTTATTTTAGCGATCAAAGTCATGCCATTCAGTCCCCTCCCAATTACACCTAAAGTAAAATCCAAAACAGTTATGAAATTTCTGGAGTTTTGTTTACTCCCCTTATCTCCTGTTGATCTTTTATCATTGATGATACTAATGAAGATGGGTGCCAGCAAGAGAAATCATGAAATAGCTTAGAGTTGAAAAGGAGATGAAATCTTTGGAAATGCATTGATTTTCAAGAAGCATGTGTAGAAATGCAGATGTGACTACAGAGAGTAACCCGGTTACCCACAGAAGGGAAAGGATCCAGAGTCTCAATCTGAAATGAGAGACCCTCCCTTTGATAGCTGGGGGGAGGGAGATATTTGCCCCTCTTCCACCTGCCCCTCTACTATGATAGGTTTGAGAAGTGATGAAAGATAGGAAATATTGGGCTATGTTAGATGGGTTTTTCCTAAGTGGAGAGGGTTATTTGGTCAGTATACTTCATCTTGAATCAAAACAGTCAGAAATGTAAAGTAGAGAATTTTCTCCCTGAGTACTGCTTTTCAAACTGTTTCGGTAAAGAATTTTTTTTTTTTCAAATTTAAAGAATTTTTCAATGCCTTGCACAACCAGTATACAACCTGTATCACATGTGACTCACCTCATAGGTTCAACACCACCCAAACTGGTGTAAACCCTATTCATTAAGAGCAGTCCGTTATGGCTTGGATGTCTATAGTGTCATACTGCTATAAAAGCTTCCAACTGCTTCTGTCAGTTTCTCTACTTACATACTTGTCAACTGGTAACAAGCAGCTCTAAGACCTCAAGTACTGCTCTGATGTTGGCCATCGCAAATATAGGGTTGAATTTGCCAAACACACTTCCCAGCAGAAGGTAATTATTCCTAGACAACCATGGCCTGTCATTTGTGTAGTGCTAGACGCCACAGTGGAGCTAGTCACAGTTGCGTGGGCTCGACAGGTAGAGTCATTCGAAGTGTACATTGTTTACATCTCAGATTAGTGCCCAGGGTCCAGATACTGATGTTGGCTCTTCCTATAAAACACAAAATGATGTTAAATTCTTGACTAGCTCACATGCATGGCAATTAACTCCGTCTCTACGTTAACAAGGAAACTATCATCTGAGTATTGACTGAACAAGGAGAGGCAGATCCTACAACATGCAATTTGTCACCAACATTAACTTTATCATTAATTCTTTTCAACTTACTTTGTTTCAATTAATTAATTAATTCTTAACCAATTGATCCTTTGCCTTCTGCTACCTGGAGAATAGCTGAGTTTTACTGCAGTGCTGAATTTCTACCCCTTGTGTGTGGCTTCTTCTTACGCCTGATTGTTGATGAGGAGCAAACAGCCTGATGAAGAAGCAGTTATTGATATTTCTACTTTCTAGTTCTTTTCAAAACCACTTTACCCTGCTGATTTCTTCTGCCTGTCTCCACAGAGCAGTGTTTTTCTTTTCTTCCACATGACTTGCCTGGTGTAAAATTATGAAAGCAAATATTGACTTCCAGCCCATGGAAATCCAGATAGAGCTCTCAAGCAGAGACCTGGGAAGGGAAACCATCAGCTACCATTATTCCTTTAGAGCTCCTGGCTCCGAGGAAAACACCTGTAACATACTTCCTTAAGATCGTCCACTATTAAACAATAATTTTTATTTCCCGACAAACGTCTTCTTAAAGAATATTTCCATCCTGAACGATTTTGTGTTTGACCGTTTACGTTTAAGGAAGGTATTCAAGTTGTCTATGGAGGTGAGGGATTCAGTCTCTAGTGTCTTTACAGAGGGTAAAATTCGTAATGAGTAAAAGCGACTCGGAAAAAAAACGTATAGGCTCATCATCAGAATGATTTTTTAAAATTTTTATATTTTAATATATATTTTTACTCTACCTTTTAAAAAATAGAATGAGCAACTTGGGAGTTATGAAGCCTCCCCCATCACCAGAACACTTTGAGCAGAAGCTAGGTATCAACTTACTGGTAGGGTGATCATAATTTATCATTTATTTTTGAGAGTAAAAGGGGCACTATTAATAATTATGCTGAAATACTTGAGAATAAACTGAGATGATACAGGCAAAAAGGGATGAGTCCTACCTGCTGATGATGTCACAGGGGAGAGTCCTGCTGAGGAGAATTTGTAGAGTCCTGATGGGGAATTTGGCTTGGGTGACCCTATGATTCATTCTAACTTAACCACATAAAGCTTGTTTTATGCACAACTATTTCTTTACACTTTTTTATGATTACTTATTTTGCTAATATTCCCCAAATAGGGTGAAGTCTGAAGTGCATTATTAAGCATTAGATTTTAATTTTCTTTGGCAAGATTTACAATACGTAAATTGTGTTGTAATTTTTAAAGATCTTGTAAACACAGAAATTAAATACACACACACACATTCTAATTTATATATAAATTAGAATGCTTAGTGTAACAGCCCATTCCCCAACTGTCCTTGAGTAAGAGTTTGTGTTATTTATAAACACGGTCTCAAATGTGATACTACTGTTTATTATTGATACTTCCAACTTGTCTCTGGGATTCTTCTTATGAATTGTAGGATCAGCATATTTCCAGAATCAGAAATGAAGATTCTTATTTTCATATTAGGTAAACTGATGTAAATTATAATAAATGGTGTGAGAACTTTCTTTGAGAGGAAAGATAGTTTCTTTGAAAGGGAAGTATGCCCTTACTATTCTGTGAGCTCTTTGAGAGGTTAAATATGTGGCAATAAAGAATAATCAATGGACACCTGTATATTTAAGTTTTCGAATATGCATTAGCAGAGATTTACCATGAGGTTTATGAAATTGAGGGTTGTTTTGTTTTTTTTTAATGTGGCTAGGACGCTCTCTTAATCCAATTTATAAGCACTGTATTTAGTATTTATTATGTGCTAGGGTCTGTGGTAGAACCAGTCTGCATTCATGGCTTTCGTAGTATAATAGGAAGAGATGGGTATTTCTGTCAATGATATAATAAGTGAGATTTCCCAGCATCCGAATTTCCTAAATTCTCAACACACAAGCTAGTCTTAACATCTGTGTAAATAATCTGAAATACCTTGCAAAAACTCAAACTTTGCAGATCTATCCCCTTTGGGCAGGCAAAGACAATCTTCAGAAGACTTCACAGGGCTTTTAGTAGGAAGTAGGAAAGTGGTAAACTGATTGCAGTGTGGAAAGACATGAGGTGTCATGTATTTAGAGGAAAATGGTCCAAACTCTATTTAAGACTCAGAATCTGGCTAAGTGCAGTGAGTGCAAAAGATCTAGGGGTCTCTGTAGACTAGCACTTGAGAGTATCTACTCAATGAGTTGATGTGGTCCAGTGAACACATCAAGAACAGAAAATATCCTGCTTTTATATAAAATTGTGGCATTTTATCACCTAGAACATTACATTAAAAACCCCTCAGTCAATTGCAAGAAGAGGTAAAATATAACAGAGAAGATTCTGAAGGTGAAAATGAAAACAACTGATGAGGTAAGAGAATTATGTTGCATGATCATAGCAAAAGGATTAGGATATTTCATTCTGAAAAAAATGAGATATGTTTTTAAAGTGTTAATGTCATTAGATTATATGACTATAATTTTGACCCGTGGAAGTTTAAACTACTAGAGTGAGGAGGGGCCCTTGGATTAAAATAGAGGTCACACTGCAGTGCTGTCATTATAGGTTACATTAACCCCAAGAGGTGGTGCAGACCCTTCTGCAGCAATTTATATGGAATTATGGGCTGCATCAAAAACTAGCATATACCTGAATAAAAGCATCTCTGACCTCAGAGATTGATTGCAAGGAAGACCTCTTCGCCTTTATTGGTAATGTTTCTTGCTTTCTCTCTCATATGTGGAATACTGTTGTGGTGGATCATAGATCTGGCCCAAAGTTATACTTTATGTTTTTTTTTTTACTCTGTTAAAAGTAAAATAGAATTAAAATAGCAAAGTGCTCATAAAAAGTCCTCTACATTCTATTCTCCTTCGATGCATACATGGCTGTTTTCTTTGCCCAGAGTCAATATTTCCGAAATTTTTATCACAGTTCATGATTTATAGCCATTTTGCATGGGTGCCTGTTGTCATTTGTGTCTTATAATAGGTAACAAATACAGTTGCCTTCAGGGAGACGTTCATTCCTCATTCTTTGACACACCATGGAAGAGAAGCCATATTGCTATGATTCATTAGTCCTTTTCCTCATAAACACCCGTACTGTATCCTGCCTTCAGTTAAAAATCAAGAGTATCAGCATGTGACTGATTGCGTAAGTGTAGAAACAGCCTGTGTCACATTGCACCATTGACTTCATTGCCCTTACCGCTCTGCCATGTTTCCATAGTAAACCCCAGTGCATGCCGACTGGAGTAAAACCCAGCAGACTGCAGGGATTGATCTAATTTGGAGGTTAAAATGTTCTTTCTCTGGTAGTTTCTGCTATCACTGTGACTTTTACTAGGCTATGAGATCAGTCTCCCCATGCTTAACCCAGGGAGGTAGTCCAGTTTTCTTGTTGCTGAAATTTGCTTTGCTTATTTTCACTAGCAATCTGGTTTTATAAACATCATCCTGCCAGACCGTATGTCATTTTTCTTCCTTCAGAGTAGGAAATGAATGATGTGCGCTGGAAAGGACCAATGCCTCGTCACCTTTGAAGGGTGCAATTCATTTAGGAGAAAGCTTGAGAAATAATAATTTTATATCAGATTGAAAAAAATTGGGAGCATCTTGAATTCCTTTTACTACACTGATGTTTATACTCAAAGCTTATTCATTTGAAATATGCACAGTTGCAAAACATTTAATCGAGTAGCTTTGGATAGTAGACTAGTTAAGTAAATACCCAGTGCAGGGTCTTTTATATCTTCGCATATGCACAGTGTAGGGTGTGGGTATTTGTACCCGAATAATTCCCAAATCAGCACAAAACCATTAGCAAACTCGTTACCTTGGTCCATTTACATTGCTGTTGTCAGATCAGGCTTGAGCTTCAGTGAGACCCTGAATGCCTCGGTCACCGGTATCACCGTGTGGAAATATTAAGAGAGTGTCCTTTTCTGTCTATATGCGGAGGACCCTAAATGTACACATCCAACTCCCCTCTTCCTCCCGGTCTTCAGACTTGTATCCAGTCTACCTACCAACCCCAGTCGAGACCTGTAACTCCCGATCTCCCCTCCTCCGCCTCCCAATTGCTTGTGCCAGAAACTTCAGAGTCACCCTGGGTTCCTCACTTGCTACCACCAGTCCTCAGAAACATAAGATCGCTCTTCCTTGGAAGAGAGCTTATACTTAGAATTCGACCTCTCTCCTTACTGCCTCTACCTCCCCAGTCTGGTTATCTCTTGCCTAGACTTCTGAGGCAGCCCCTTCCTTGGTCCCTTTCTTGCTGCTGCCATGCTACATGCTACGGTGAGTGTGCTCTTCCCACAGCAACCAGAGAGCGATTTCAAAAGAAGTAAATCAGATCCTATTACACACCTCTTCTTAAGCTACTTCAGTGTCTTTCCAGCACACTCAGGAAAGAATCCAAAGTTGTTATTGTGTCCTGTGAGGCCCTTCATGATCTGGCTTCCAGCTACTTCTCTGAACTCATTTCCGACGGCTCTTCATTGTTCACCCTGCTCCAGTGATATTGGCCTCCTTACTGTTTCTTGAATATGTTGACCTTGTTCCTATCCGAGGGCCTTTTCATTTGCCAGGAATGTCCTTCCCCCAGAAACTTTCGTGAGTCATGCTCGGTCTTCATTTCATGTCTCTTTTCAAATGTCACCACTTCATTTTCTGACTGTTCTCTCTAATGAGGCACTTGTATCATTCTGTCCCCTTCTGCTCTGTTTTGTTCATAACACTTATTACTTCCTGATATGTTTGTTTATTTTTTGTTTGTTTGCTCTCTTCCCTGTTTCAGTGTAAGTTCTGTGAAGGCAAGAATTAGATCACATTTGTCCAGTGCTTGGCATAGAGTAGTTATTCAGAAATGAGTGAGTGAAAAAGTGCATGAATGAGTGAATGAATTTTGGCATTGCTTATTAATATCCTTGAGCTGGCTGCTTGCTGGATTCCCCCCTGCCCCCAGTCTTAAGCTTCAGTCAACATTTACTTAATGGTAACTGCATGCTCTGGAAGGATATAAAAAATGGTACTGAATAATCGTATAGAACTTCATACAGTAGTCCGCCTTATCCATGGTTTCGCTTTCCATGGTTTCAGTTACCCACAGTCAACCGTGGTCTGGAAACAGATGACCCTCCTTCTGACGTGTCGTTAGAAGGTTAATAGTAACCTAAGGCTAGGTCACAATGCCTGCATCCTTCACCTCACTTCATCTCATCACGAAGGGATTTTCTCATCTCACATCCTCACAAGAAGGGTGAGTATAGTGCTGTATTTTGACAGCGAGAGAGAGACTGACTACATTCACATAACCTCTATTATAGTATATTGTTAAAATTTTTCTATTTTAATGTTAGTTATTGTTATTAGTATTATACTGTGCTTAATTTATCAAACTTTATCATAGGCTTGTATTATAGGAAGGCATATAATATATCTAGGGTCCAGTGCTGTGTGTGGTTTCAGACATCCACTGGGGTCTTGGAACATATGTCCTGTGAATGACGGGAGGGGAACTATTGTACATTATAGTTCATTTTTACGTATGTTATTTTCTTGTGTTAAACATTTAGGAAGCCATCCAGAAGAGATTCTAGGTTAATATTAGGAGGGAACAAGAAAAGCATTCATGAAAGCTTATAAGGAGAGGCACTAAACTCAAAATTATGAAAATTAATAGTATCCTAGTTTTATACACACACACACACATACACAGTGAAAAATGAGAAGAGTAGTTAGATCCAAGCAGTATTAATTAAGTCATCCTGAAATATTGGTGTGAATGAAGTGAAAGGACTAGGTAGATAGGAGTGGCATTCTGCATATGAAGACCAGGATATGGGAAATCACAGCCAAAGATAGAAAATTGTGTTCAGGGAACAGCAGGGGTTTTTTTTTTTATATGAAAAGAGATTATTTATAAGCACAAGTTATGAAAACTGAGTATTTTCTCTGTGTGTGGTGATGGGGAGAGAGAATGTTTTAGCAGAATTAAATTATGGGAAATTTTGAAGCTGGTCTGAAAGATTTTGAATCTAAGGAACAAGGAACTCTTCCAGATTTTTAGAAGGTACCTGGCAGTAGTATGGAGAGGAATATATTTCTAAGGAACCCCAATGGGACTAAAAAGAGGTAAGGCGAGATAACACAGAAAGGAACATGGAAGGTTGTAGAACTGTTCAAAGAGAAGGTAAAACGGCAGGGTTCGAGATGAACCATCCACTTGAAATTGGGTTTTTTTCTCTCTGGTCTACAAATTAATCATCACAATGGCAGTCTCGAGAGGAGAGGCACCACGAAAATGGTACCCCAAATAGAGATTAGGTAACCTGTGGGCCAACATCCCCAGTTTCCTCAATTTAAGCATGCTTAAAACATGCTCAGCTAGATGGTGACACATGCCCTGGACCAGCTCTTGGCTCCCACAAAGTGGTCTGAAGCCCAAAGTGTTGGTGCATATTGTTCAACTCTGTTAATTACTTTGTAAATAGCTATTGTCTTTAGCATAAGCAATTAGTATTCATTTTAAAAGTATATTAACAAGCTTCATCGTAGTATTTTGTTTAGGAGTGGAGGTGGTTTGCATGCCCAACTCCACAATTTACAGTTCTGTTCTTAAACGTTAGCTTTTTTGTTTGGCAGCATTGTACTTGTTTTTTCCTCAGTGATACTTGGAAAAATCTCATGTACTTTCTGATCATCCCATTTCTTTGCTCTGAAATTTTAGAATAATATAATGTTGGAATTGAAAGGGACCCAGAGATGTCATATTTTACCTCTAGACAAGACCGTATCTAAAATATATTAGCAAGATGAAAATCTGTTATGCTTGCTTCTGTGACTATTTATCCCAGTGTTTTTGCCAAGTTCAGGGCAAAGCTATGGAGAAGATGGAGTTTGTGATTGATCTTGTCCGTTGCTCATCCTCATTGCTTAAATTCTTTCACCTCCTTCTTTAGTCTTACTTTCTCAGTTAGTTACATCATTGGGAAATTGCCTTGTGAGCTAATAACTTTCACCAGGAACATTTGTATCTTAGTAGTAATTCCTGCCCAGCACCATGCTAAATGCTCTGCCTATATCAAACCCTAAAAACTCTCTTAGGGGCGCTCTTGGGTGGCTCAGCTGGTTAAGTGTCTTGCCTTCAGCTCAGGTCATGATCTCAGTATCCTGGGCTTGAGCCCTGCACTGGGTTCCCTGTTAGCTCTCTCTGTCTCTCTCTCTAATATATAAATAAAATCTTTTTTTAAAAAACCCCTCTTAGGGGCGCCTGGGTGGCACAGCGGTTAAGCGTCTGCCTTCGGCTCAGGGTGTGATCCCGGCGTTGTGGGATCGAGCCCCACATCAGGCTCCTCTGCTATGAGCCTGCTTCTTCCTCTCCCACTCCCTGCTTGTGTTCCCTCTCTCGCTGGCTGTCTCTATCTCTATCAAATAAATAAATAAAATCTTTTAAAAATAAAACCCTCTTAGGTAGTGCTATCCTCATTTATCAATAAGAAGATCGAGACTCAGAGAACTTGAGTAATTTGGCTGAAAGTCATAAAACTAACATATAATCAACAAGTTCCAGAGTTTGAATTTCTCTGATTCCAAAATCTATGCTCTTTCTGTCACATCACGCAGATTCTGGTAGAAACCTAAAGCTCTCCAGACTCAAAAGAATGGAACTGCCAGAAATATTCACTGGTGAAAGTTTTGATAGGGATAAGGATATTCTGGGTAGGCTATACCTGGTCATCTGCTGCACTTATTAAAAGTCACTCAGAATTCATCGGGAGGCATCTTTTGTTAGACCACTGGGGTGCTAGGTGTAATTCTACTTGGAGATAGTCTCAGATTTCTTATTTATGCATACAGTTCATCCTTCTTGTCTGGTAACTATGCCCCCAGTGGAAGCCCACATGTGTCCCTCCTATGGAGAGAGATGAAATGAGCAGCCCTCCAGCCCAGGCAGCTTGAGAACTCCCATGTGTGTCTCAGACTTCAGGCTTCACCCTTGGGCCAGAACTGTCTTCATGCCCACACAGCTCCAGTAGCAGGGCATCAGCTTGCACCCGTTTACTCCAGAGCTCTGTCTCTCCCATGCCAGCCACCTCCAATCCTTGCTAGCCACCATGGGAGACCTGATTATCAAAGTTTTGTTTGAATGACCAGAGAATCTGTCCTCCTATCTTTGTGCCATGTTGTCAGTTTCCGCTTAGTTTCTTCCTCAGTGGCAATGGCTAAAGTGGAAGGGGCTTCATCTTGTCTCCAAACAGGGCTTTGCCCACGAGATTCACCTTCCCTGGCCTTTTAACCTCATCTGCCTCTTTTTAAATTACTTTGGAGGCTCCCCTCAGCTCCCCTCATGGATGGGCCCCATCTCTTTAGTTGGATTCCTGAACTGGGTGTAGCGGCTGGCAGGATGTGACCAGAAAAGAGTACAAGGCAGCAGCAATTACTTATACGCTTTATTTGTGACTGATTCTTTATTGCTATTTCCTGAAGCCATTTTAGTTATTACTTTCTATTCCTATAGAAAACCAAGTTTACCTTGATTTTATTGAGATTGGGCTGGGTGGAGTATTTTCTAAGTTTAGCAAGGAAAGAGGTAAATTTGACTAAAAAAGAGCTAAGTTGTCTCCTTCCTCAACTAAAGCGAGATTTGGGTTTGCCTTTGTGTTTTCCTAAAGTTAAAAAAATGTGCAGTTGCCTGTTTTGCAATAGGTTTTGTTCTGTGTTGCATGCAATTTTCTCTTTTATATCTTTCCCCCCTTAAAATTAAATCCAGGGAAATGTGAAAGAAAGAGAAGTACAATAATCTCCTCAGCTGCCGAGTTTTCCTGGAAGGCAAAGACATCTCAATTTTAAAGTTAGTCTTAAAACATGAAATCATTGTTCTTTGAAACAGCTGTCTGCTCAAAAACCTCTTTGTAGTGTACATTTTTAAACAGCAATTTTTAAAAACCACGAGGAGCTTTGTAAAGATTTCCTTTATCTGGGTTATGAATTATTTTCAGTCTTTTGAGTAATTGTTGAAGTGATGAAACTTACTGGACTAAAACAGATGTCTGTTTTTTGTTTTGTTGTTTAGGGGGAAGAGGGAAATGCAATTGGGATATTAGGATTTACTTGATACCTTGACAGTGAAGTCTAAATAAATGATTGTTAGTTAGTGTCTTAGCATTCGGCTTACCATCAACTTTTGTGTGTACTGCTGGAATAAGCTTCATGAGAATAGGTAAATTGTCTGTTTTAATCACCATGGGTCCCTCAGGGCCTAGCACAATACCTGGCACATAGCTTCTCAACAAATGTTTGTTAAATAAATAAATCAATGAAGGAATACCATAAATACCATTATGCAGCATGACATGTCATGTAACCAGATACATAACTCATCCATTCTTCTGTTATCTTTTATGGAGATAACCTGGCAAGGAAGTTTCCTTAATAGAAGCTTTGAGGTGGAAGATGTGTTTCGAAATCTCTCCTGTTATTATTAGTCCATTATGGGTCTTTTCACCCATGATTTGATGTAAATTAACTCTGACATTGTTTATATTTTCACCACTTTTTGGAGTAATAAGTTTCATAAATAGAAGGCAGTTGTAGTTCAACTCAAAGGATGGATAAGTAGGGCATTATGGGAGCACAGAAGACAGAATGACTTAGGCATTTAATGCTGCCTGAGGGAAGGCTCGGAGGAGGGAATATATGAGTCCAGGCTGCAGGGTTGAGTGGAAGTTTGCCAGATGGTGAGGAAGGCAAGGGGGTGGGGTTAACCATGCATGGAAAGGCCTGATGGGTGAAGGCAGGCCGAGGGACCCCTGGCTGTAGAACAATTACCATCACCATCACCACTTGTCACCACCACCTTCCGCTCAAATATTACTCTTTCACACGAGATATAGGTTGCCATTGAAGTGTTTGATTTTTTTTTTCAATCTGATTTCTTTTCTTTGAAGAGTCAGTTATATCCATTATGCTGAGTATACCTAAAATGGCTTCCCCAAACAAGTCGCCGAATAGTCAAGCTTCCTGCAGACCAGATTTTTACAGACTTTTTGCTGCAAGGAGACTGATGTGTGTAGATGGACTTGAGGCCTTAAACACTTTTCTATGATTTTAGTTGTACCCTGTTCACCCCAATCCTGGTCTCACTGAGGGGAGCCAGTGAAGTGCCACAGAGCCAGAATGTAGACATTACCTGGGTGAGGCCAGAGTGTCAGAGCCCAGCTTCGGTGACCCTATTCACAAAGCAGCCCAAACTTCCCTGATGCACCCAAAACATCTTTTTGTAGCCTCAGAACAGAGGCCTGAAAACCCGTGTTTTCACATGATAAAGGTACATACATAATTTTCCAAAATGAGTTCAAGGAACTGACTTTGATATGACTTGATGTTATTAAAATAATAATAATAATGTCAACAAGTAATCATTTAAAAACAATTGGAAAGGCTAATTTTGTGGGGAGACATTGTGTAAAACCACTCATACCACAACCATGCCAGCCCCTTGCATTCTTTTAAAATTTTCCTCTACCCTATTCCCTTTAACAGTATCTCAATACTGATAAATTTACACAAATACCCTCACCCTAATCTCTGGCTCTAAAAATTCTCCTCAAACTCTCTCTAGGTGTTAGGGGGCTAGCATGAATTCATAACTGCATATTATCTCACAATTGTTGTTTTTTTGGCTTGTTGATCAACACTAGGCCTTCTGGAATCAGATGTCGCTTCTCCTGTGGTTATAGTTTCTCATAAATCTTATTCTTTAAAACTTTCAAAATGAGTTTTTTAAAAAGTTATAAAATAATTATTATTATTACTTAGTCATTAACCCAAATGAAAGATCCCATAGAAGGTGATTTTCAAATAATAAATTCCGAAGGGCAAGAGGCTAGACTAGCATAGACTGGGCAGCATTTTTCCCTAGCACGTGATAAGGCATGGCTGGGAGAGGCCAATAGCCACTCTCTATTTATTCCTCAGATTTTAGAAATGCTCAGCTTAAGCAGATCATTACCATGACCTCTTCTGACCTAATAAACGAGACAGACTGAGAATAATTGTGGTTCTCTCTCTCCTTTCTTCACCAGTTGCCTTTTATTCCCTTCTAAAGTCTTTCATTGCTCTGGGCTAAATGAAGTTTGGATTGCAACAACAATTTTTTTTTTTTTAATAATATTGTAATACTGGCTCATTTGCCTGCTATTGGTTATGCCCAAGTAGACACATGACCTGTGGCTGTTTGGCTTGTTCTCCTATGGGAAAATGCTTAACGAAGCTAATAAGCTGTATTAAAATAAAATAAACAAACTCACATGGCACCCAGCATCACAGCCACATGTAGTATGGTTATTATTTATTATCCTGAGACACCAGTTCCACATCTCCAACTGCCTACTGGGCATTTTCACTCATAAAGCCTTCTGTCACTTCCTGTTTAACCCATCTGAAACCAAAACTAGTACCCTTTCTTCAAAACCACCCACCCCTGTTGGAATTTTAAGGGGCCCAATAAATCACACACTCCCCCCTCCCCCGCCAGTTAAAATTTGTTGTTGTTGCTGTTTTCAGAAGTACAGGAAACAAGCAGATAAGGCACGAACAAATGGGTGTAGATCTGTGGCCAAATGTCTTCTAATCGTTCGGCCCCCAGCGGTCATGGCCACGGCAAAGCAACCGCAGGGCTCCACCACAGGGCAGCACTCACCAGACCTTCTTGGAATGGGAGAGAAATGCATGTGTCCTGCGGGCGCAAGCTTGCTCAATTTCTCTTTTATAGCACACTAATCAAATCAGTCAGTTCTCCTCCTCTTTTGGGGAGGAAACAATGAAGTCTGGAGAAAAGGGACCAGAAGCCAAAAGCCCTACAAGAAGCCAGGAGATCAAGTTCCCACTAACGAGGCACTCCAAACTTTTCTATTTTTATTTAGAATACCTTCTTAATTTATGTTACATCAGATTACAATTAGCATTTGGGTGTGAGGAAGAATATATAGATATTAAATGTTCTATATGGTAAGAATTTCCACCATCTAAATTGTAATCTGCCTTCTTTATGCTCTTTTTCATCATAAATAAGACCCCCACTGTTATAGCCCAAATTCATACTTTTCAGCTCCCTCCTCATGACTGTGATTAATGCTGACATGGACCTGGCTGCGTGGCCTGGCAGCCAGAGAAAGTCAGGATTGGTGGTGACTCAGCTCATTCTGCAAATGCACTTACAGTAAATGTGTTTTGCAATGCTCTTATGTTTTAAAATATTTTTTTCCTAAAAACTAAAAAGAATTTATTTCAAATTTTAATTAATTCACTAACTCTTTACTATGTCAAGAAAAGGAAATATCAAAAGACTGAATATCAAATCAAGGCAGGCTAAAAGAACTTGTTTCTTTGGCAATGAGTCATGACAGTTTGAGTCAATATACAATAGTCAACCTCCAATTTAAAATCACCCCCATTGATCTTTGAGGCTGATCTTGAAAGACAAAGTCAAATATTTGAAGAAAATGGTGGGCACTGAGCTATTCAGTCACTGGTGGCTGCTTCAGTCAGTCATTCATGCATTCGCAGTTATTTATGGAGTATAGTCTGTGTGCTGGCTGCTCTACTTAAGTCTGTGAATGGGGGGGAATTTACATATAAGGAAGGAGACTGATAGCAAATAATAATTATTGAATTACAACTGTTAGTGACAATTTCTATGAGAATTTATATGAGCGTGACCTAACCATTTTGGAAATGTGATTGTTAAATAACGCTAACACTAGAAGATCGTAAACATAGACTGGGTGAAGGGAGAAGGGAAGATTGTTCCAGGCAGAGTGAACCGCATATACCAAGACCCTGAGGTGGGTCAAGAAGCTTTGTGTCTTCATGCAACTGATAGCTGAGCGAGGCATGCCAGAGTCGAGGTCCAGGTTACTTACAGCCGTATAGGCCACGTTAAGGTTGTTGGTCTTTATCCTAATGCAGCGAGGAGCCGTTGATGAGGTTGGGTTTAAAAAGAGAAATATCCAGAATGCGACTGTAGCTTAGAAGGAAACTCTGGGATTTGCTTATTCATGGTACTGAATGCAAGTGGTATCTTTTTAGTACTCCTTGTAGAAAACTCTTTTAGGAAAAACCCTAGTTGTTGTTGTAACTGGATTTTTGTTCTTCGGAGGTGTAATTGATGTATAGCATTACATTAGTTTCAAGTGTACAGCACAGTGATTTGAAATTGTAACAAAATGATCATAAGTCTAGTTAACATCTGTCACCATATATAGTTACAAAATGTTTTTTCTTGTGTTGACAGCCTTTAAGATTTACTTTCTTATCAACTTCTGAATAAGCAATCGGATATCAGTTTGTATGTTTTGTCCCTCTTCACCCATTCCCTGTGCAGAGGAATATATACTTCCATATCTTGGCTATTGTAAATAATGCTATATTGAACATGGAGGTGCGTATATCTTTTTGAGTTAGTTTCTTCATTTTCTTTAGATAGATACCAGAAGTATTTATTTTTAATTTTTTGAGTGACCTCCATACTGTTTTCCATAGCGGCTGCAACAATTTACATTCCCACCAACAATACACAAAGGTTCCCTTTTCTCCACATCCTTGCCAACACTTATTTCTTGTCTTTTTGATTATAGTCATTCTAACAGGGGTGAGGTGTTACCTCCTTGTGATTTTGATTTGCATTTCCCTGATGATTAGTGATATTAAACACTTTTTCATGTACCTATTGGCCATTTTTATGCCTTCTTTGGAAAAATGTCTATTCAGATCTTCTGACCATTTTTTAATCAGATTGTTGTTTTATTTTGTTGCCATTGAGTTGTATGAGTTCTTTATATATTTTGGACATTAACCCCATACCAGATATGTGATTTATGAATATTTTCTCCCATTCATTAGGTTGCTTTTTCATTGTGTTGATGGTTTCCTTTGCTGTAGAGAAGCTTTTTAGTTTGATGTAGTTTTACTGCCTTTGATTTTGGTGTCAAATCCAAAAAATCCTTCCTAAAACCAGTGTCAAATAGCTGGCTATGACCTATATTTTCTTCTAGGGCTTTTAGAGTTTTAGGTCTTACCTTCAAGTGTTAATCCATTTTGAGTAATTTTTGTATATGGTGTAAGATAGTGGTTCAGTTTCATTCTTTTGCATGCAGCTGTCTGGTTTTACTGACACCATTTATTGAAGAGACTATCCTTCCCCTGCATTGTATATTCTTAGCTCTTTTGCCATAAATTAACTGACCATGTATGTGTGGGTTTATTTCTGGCTCTCTATTCTGTTCCATTTGTTGATCTCTATTTGTTTATATGCCAACGCCAAACTGTTTTGATTACTATAGCTTTTTAATATAGTTTGGAACGAGGGAGCATGATGCCTCTAGCCTTGTTCTTCTTTCTCCAGACTGTTTTGACTATTCGGGGTCAGATTTTTAAAAATTTTGTTACATTCAGTTTCCTAATATATTTTTTTTAAGTTTTGTATTTGGATTCATAAGTGATATTGGCTTGTAGAAACATATCCCAAAATTTGGTCTTTAAAATACTGGCCCTGTGATAAGTTCAAAGGAAAAAAGATTCTAGGGTCAAGTATGTTTGGAGAGTCATGCATACATAGCAGGTTCATTGCTTGGAGATTTACAATGTGTACTAGCCTATTAATATTTCTGAGATGTCCTGCATAAAAGAATCTTCCTTTTAAAATTTGGAAAGAAAGACCTATAAAACTCTCTGAGATCAGAACTATTTTGAAGAAAAGTTTTAATTTTTTTTCTAATCTATCCTGTGGATATTGGTCAGGGAAGATTTTATGATTCTGATTTCCTATTTTTTTTTTGGAATTTTATCCAACATTGATACCTATAAATTTACTATCATAAAAGTATATTCAACATCTGTTAAAAAATTAATCTTCTCCCTGTTAATCATATATATCCTCTCTGATTTTGATTATTTTTCTTATATTTACTAGATATTACAGAGCTGTGTTTCATGGATTCATCAAAGAATGAACTCTTAAATTAATCAATGATAGTTCAATTTTCTATAATTACTTCTTAACTTTATTATATCCTATATTCTGCTCTGATTAGTTTTATAATTTTCCAACGTCTTAAATTCAATGCTGGCAATGTATTTTTTGCTTATTTTTAAAAAAATAATAAGGCATACATGGCTGTGATTTTGCCTCTGAATAAAATTTTGGCTGCATGTTGTGGGTTTCAATCTGGTGTGTAATGTTATTTTGTCTGTTTAGTAAATAGTGTGTAATTATAGTTTTGTGTTGCTATTTGATACAAGTTTTGGGGAAAGTTTTATTTTATTTTAAGTGGTTTTGTAGTTCTTTCTGTTTAACTTTTTTTTTTTTTAAAGATTTTATTTATTTTATTTGACAGAGATACAGACAGCCAGCGAGAGAGGGAACACAAGCAGGGGGAGTGGGAGAGGAAGAAGCAGGCTCACAGCGGAGGAGCCTGACGTGGGGCTCGATCCCATAACGCTGGGATCACGCCCTGAGCCGAAGGCAGACGCCTAACCGCTGTGCCACCCAGGCGCCCCTCTTTCTGTTTAACTTTTATCATAGTTTCTAATTCTAGTGCATTGCCTTTTTATCTTCACTACATGAAATGAGGAATATTCTCTCAAAGATGTAAAAATAATTCATAGTCCTAGCTTATGAAACTTATATTATTGAATTCACAGGTTTAACTCTTAATTTATGATAATGTACCATCTTGGTGTCATTGATTCATTGTCAATAGTCTTTGAAGAGTTTTGGATGCTGAGAAAAGGCTGAAAGGTAGTCAGTCAGCCAACAAACGTTATTGAGTACCTACTATATGAGGGAAATACCAGAAATACATTGATGAACATTTCAAGTTCCATTATTGAACTTACACTGCAGTTGGAGGAGCATAAGCAAGGGAAACTGAGGGCTGGAAAGATAAACCAGTGATGGCAAGGAGTTTGAATTTTTTCCTACTTAGTGTAGGTAGTCATTGGAAGATTTTAAACAGGATGGGATGTAATGTATAATCATGGTGGCTTCTGTGTAGAGAGTGGAGCAAGAGAGGTGCCAAGGAGATGTCGTCCAAATGAGATAAGATAGTGGCTTGGATGTAGGAGTCTATGGTTCAGCGCAAACATCTGGAGTTACCTGCATTTAAATGGTATTTAGGATTCCCAGACAGGAAATGTCACCTTGCCAACAGCACAGAAAGAGGGAAGTGGACCATTGAAGGAGCTTAGGGCACTCCAGAATTTGAAGATCTAACAAAGGAAGAGGAGACATCAAAAGAGATTAAAAAGTTGTAGTCAGTGATGTAGAAGTGTGGAAGTCAAGAGAATGTGGTGTCACAGAAGTCTTGAGAAGAAAATGATTGAAGACAGAGGGAATGGTCAATATGTCAAATGCCGCAGTGAAGCCAAGTAATGTGTAGATAAGGAATTCAGCATTTGCTGTGCAAAGATGTAGATCACATGTCCTTATAAGACCTGTGTTTACAGAGTAACAGGATCACAAGTCTCACTCGGGTGAACTAAGGAAAGAATGGAGAGAATGGAGAAAATGATTCAAGATAACTCAAAGAGTTTTGCTGTAGAAGCAAATAGAAATGGGGCAGTTCTTAGAGGATTGGAAAGGTCAAAAGAAAGTGTGTGTGTGTTTTAAGATAGTTGCTTTTAAGGTACGTACTATACCATATGAATGATCTGACAGTAGAAAGGAGGAAATTGTTGAAGTAAAAAAAAAGGGCATGATTGTAGGAAGTTCATGAAGACATTCGAAGAGTGGGGACTCATTGTATCAGTTGAGGGTTTGGCCTTTTCTTGTACAAGGTGAAGGCAGAGTCTATAGTTGCAAATGCAGGTAGTCTGGTGTATTTGGAAGAAAGAAGATAGATCATTCTCATTGGGTTGTATGTGTTTTTCCTGTGAAGTATGAAGCAAGATTATCGGCCAAGTGTTAGTGCCAAAGTGTGTATTATAGATTTCAGGGAAGAAAACGTATAAAGTAATCAAATGGATAACCAAATGGAAATTTTGATTGTTGAGTTTATCATCAATACCCTGCTATATAAATTTGTAATTAATTGTAAAATTGATGGTTATACATTTAGAAAGGAAATCAGTGGTCAATGGGAACTTGCTTTGAATCTTGAAAAACAAGTTCAGCCAAACCGACTTCAATTTTTTAATAGAATTGAGTAAATATAATATACTTAGACCCTGATATAGTCTTCTGTAATATACATGAGGGAAAATAGAGAGACATGACTTGATAGTACATATATGATACATTTATGATTAAATCTTAAGTCTCACTATTGAATACCAGTGGGTACAAGTTAATAGAACATGTAACTGTGGTATGGGATCTTTTGAGGTCTGTTTAGTTTTTTAGTATATCTTTGATAATGACATGGGAATATTATGTTATTATAAATAATACAGATAATGCAAAACAGGAAGAATTGTGAATATATTTGTCAGAATCAGAATTCAGAACATCTGAGCAAATTGGGAAATGGGCCAGACTAACTAGATGAAATGTAATAATGCTAAATATAAATTTTACTTGGTTGGAAAATAATACAGGAGAGGTCTGGTTTGATAGGAGATCAAGCCCAAAGGACCTAAAGGCAGTGAGAATAATGAATAATAGTAATTTTTGTATTTTGTATATTTTACTTGCATATTTACCTGATGGAGGGCAGTGTGCTAAGCAAGCTTTTCACATATATGACCTTATTTTATTATCATTGTAAACCTGAGATAGATATTGGTATTATCTTCATTTTATAGACGAGTAAACTGAAATTCAGAGAGGTGGCTTTACTGAAAGTCCTGTAAGATAATAAGTGGCCCAGTCTGGATTTCAACAGGTGTTGTTCATGGTCTTTACTATTTTCTACTACCTGTTACTTGATTACATTAGTGAAAACTTACTGTCAAAAAAGTAGGCAAAAATTCCACCAAATGTCTTCCTTGCATCTGGATAATCCTGCCTCCGGGGATTTGTGATCAGTTGCTGGCATGTCATTTTCACAAACTCCTTTTAAAATAGAGCAAATCGGTAGGAGAAGGAAGGGAAGAATGAAGGGGGGTAAACAGAAGGGGGAATGAAGCATGAGAGACTATGGACTCTGAGAAACAAACTGAGGGCTTCAGAGGGGAGGGGGATGGGGGACTGGGATAAGCCGGTGATAAGCACATATTGCATGGTGCACGGGGTGTTATACACAAATAATGAATCGTGGAACACTACATCAAAACCTAAGGACTAACATAACATAATAAAAAATTATTATAAAAAAATAGAAAAATCCTGAAAAAATAAAATAAATTAAATTAAATTAAATAAGATAAAATAGAGCAAATCCACAGAAGGGTAAAAAGGATGTTATCTAGAATAGTCTTCATATGAGAAACATTTGAAAAAATTGGCTTGGAGACTTAGAAGACTTGAGGGACAGATAATGTCTGACCCCAGATGTTTAAAGAGCTGTCATAAGTAAACAAGTTAGACTTCACATTTTTAATCTACAGATATTCTTATGACATGTGAATGCAAGTTACACATCTCATCAAAACACAGACTCGTCATGTGGTCATGTTCTCTGCAGTGTAGCACTTAAAAACCTTTTACCTCTGGGATAAAATTTCTCATGCTCATTTTTAATGTTGAGGTAACTTATTTTTCAAACTATAAAACACACAGTTCAGCTTGATTTCATAGTGAAATCATTCAGAAGCTCATATCTGCATGATTGCCGTTGAAATAGACTAAACAAAAAAAGTCAGTCAGTACAAATTGCTGTGGGTTATCTATACAGCTACAGCGTGTGGTGAGAACCTGGAAGCTACATCCACAGAATTTATGAGACTTCCAGTAAATCAGCTCAGTTCAGTGTTTTAGACCTGTATCCAACTCTTCTTGGATGTCTAGACACAGCCTAAGATGAGGCTTCAAAATGGGTAAAAATGAAGCAGCCAAAGCCACCAGAAGCCTTTGACCCTCTTCTAATGTTTCAACCAGATAATTATTTTCCCTCTCAAGAATTTGGCTATCCTTTGAGGGGAAAAAAAAAAAAATCAAGAATTTCCATGTGAAGAGCCCCTGAAAGAAAATACTCTGGAGAAAGGTCAGTGAGAATGGGCCAAAGCCGAATTCTTCAGATCTGCTTGGAGAATGTGGAAAGTCTGTACCCTTGCTACTTTTCGTGTTTTCCAGCTGGCCAAGAGCTCCCGTGGCATTTGTCCAGCTTTGCCTTCCCCATACCTTTTACATCTTAAAGGGACTCATAGTGTGCACTAGAAATGCCTCAAATGGAAATTGAAGTGGTAGCTGCGAGCTGTGGTAGAGGTAATTAGATAATTAAGAACTGATGGGGTTTGATTTCTGTCAGATAATCTATTACCCTTTCTGCTCTGTAGCAAAGATACGACCTTTCAAATTTGACGACAGTAAACTTTCCTACTTACAGAATATATTTCTTTAAATATGTCCCACTTTTAATTAACAGTACTTATTCTGCTTGTTGTGGTTTGTCTCTTCAAACTTTTTTATCTTACATTTTCTGTGGAAAGTTAAGGATTCTCTCAAAAATAAAAAAGTTGGTTTTAAAAATAAACACAGTCCAAGTTCATTCCATAGTTCTTTCATTCGTTCATTCATTCATTTGCTCCACTCATTTGACAAATATTTGTTTTGTGGAGGCCGTATCCCAAGGACTGTGGTAGACCCACACTGTGCCATTCATTTGCTATGTGATGTTGGGAGTCACTTGATCTCTCTAAATCTCAGTTTCCTCAACTGTAAAACAGCTCTGCTACCAACCTCGCAGGGTCGCTAATGAAGATTAAATGAGATGATTTCTCTTTTAAGATGGTGAAAAATTAGAAGCTTCTCTTTTGCTCTACTCCATCCATTGCTATATCCAAAAGATCATATACAATGGAGATGGAAAGTCTTAAAAGCACGAGAAAGTAGCAATCTTAATCGACTATTTGCAAAACTCATGGAGGGACCTGGATTGAAATTTTATAAGAAAAAGAAAAGAAAAATGATTAAGAAAAATGGAGCTAAACAGGAAGACAACAAGAAGAACCTTCTATACATCCTCCCTGAATCAATGCGAGAAATGTGGATACTTGTGCCAACCAGAAATCCAGATAGCCAGCTGTACTTTGAAGCCAATTCAAAAAACGAATCCAAGTAAGAATTTACATTTGGGGAAATCCAGATAGAAAATGCCTGACGATAAATATTTATTCAAGTTAAACATACAGAGTTCCATTTAAATAATTGCTTAAGTGCAACAAAATTGCATACTAAACTAAAAAAAAAATGGACTCTTAAAAAGAAAGTTATTGTGAAAACAATAATTCAGAAATAATATTCTAGGTCAGTATTTCTAGATAGATCAGCAAATGTGTGAGATAAAGTGGCAAAAAGTAAACGCTTTTAAATTCCTTAAGAAGTCAGGAATTATTGTTTTATTTGTGAATTTCGTATATACAAAAATGAATTCAGGGATGATTTGGAAAACTTAAAGATAACTGTTTAAAAAAAAGATAGTCATTTACCTGTAGAACTGAAAACCACTAAAAAATATAGAAGTCAAAAAGACAGTTCATTTATCAACATATGCAAGGAAACAGTGAGAAGCATTCAAAAACAAAAACAAAACAAAGCTTATGTCAAAATGACAAAACTAAAACCAGGCCTATACAGCTATGGCAAGAAATAAACATGATTCAGACTTTCCTAATCATGGGCAGTGCTTTTCAGATTGGGATAAAAAATAAAACCCAGCTATATTGTTGGCATTTACAACGAATATATCTTTTTAAAAAGTAAGACAAATGGATAAAAGTAAGAGACAAAGCTATGTCAGGTTAATGTAAATAAAAAGTGAGAAATCATTCCAATAATATACAAAAAAGTCTTAATGAAATCAGAACAAAAAATATCACTTCTATAAACATGTTAAAATGCTCACCTCTTTGGCAAAAATATTAAAGCTTTAATGGAAAATCACTTTTAAATTATAAAATTTGCGAAGGTATTTTAAAGATGATAGTCAATATTTTTATGGGTGTGATGATATTCATTATTCAGTAAATATTTATTGAATACCTACTAACACTAGTCACTTTGTAAGACCTAAGAACATAGTGTAATCAAAACAACATAGTCAAATATGTCTTTCCATTTATGAAGATCTTGTTTCGTGTTATTCAATAAGATTTTATCATTTTTTCAATTAAAAAAATTATCCTATGTATTTTGGAGGCTTTCTCCTAATATGTATGGAATATTTTCCTATATCTAAGTTATGAGAAATATAGTCTAGTAGTGTTTTGTAAAAGCCACTTGGATTTTGAGTTAATTTTGGTAATTTATATTTTTTAGGGTATTATTAGTTTCCTCTAGGTTCTTAGTTTTGCCATAGGATTGCCTATAATGTTTGATTTTAATTTTTTTCCATCTTCTCTATATTTGTGGCTATGTACCCTATCCTTTCTCATTTGTGATCATGCGGACTTTTGTTTTCTCCCTTAATTACTATTATATTATCTATTTCTAAGGGGAAAAATATTTGTGGATGTCTTTATCCCTTATGTTATTTTTATATTTTCTATTTTATTTATTTTGGTTTTAATTTATGTTAATTCCCTCTTTTGGCTTGTTTTGGTTTTTTTTAATCATAGTTCATAATCCCTGTAGATGAATATTGACTTTTTTTTCTCCTTTCTGTAAATAACGAACATATTTAAAGTCATAAATTTTCCTATAGTCTTTGCTGTGGTCCATTGGTTGGATATAATGTGTTTATATTTTTTATTCTTTTCTAAATAATATATAATTTTTATTTTGGTTTCTTCTGTAACACAAGGATTATCTAAAAATATATTTAAGGGTTTTTTTTGGTCTTTTTTAGAAATTTTTTTTCTTTTTCTTTTTTTTTTTTGATTTATGATTAAAGAGTGTGATCTATATAATCTCTTTTTTAAAGTTTCTTAAGGCTGGTATTGTGTATGTGTGTAGGTCCAACTATAAGACTGGTTTTTGTAAATATTTTGCAGATGATGAAGTCTTTATATTCTGTTTGCTTACTTACTTTTATCCACTATATTTGTCCCATTTGAAAAGAGTCATATTAAATTTTTTCTATATTTATATTTTAACTAATTTCATACATGTATTTATTACAAGTTCTTGCAATTTTAGTAGCATTTGCTTTCTTTCCTTCCCTACTATGTAATTTGGTACAGTTTTGTGAGTATTTTCCAATCTTCACAAATTGTACTTTATATCATTCTATAATATTTCTCTTTCTTCTATTTAGAGCTTCTAAACTATTTATCTTGTTCAGTACTTTTAAATTCTATCTTGTCTATTATTAATAGTGCCATTCTTGAATTTATGTTCTTTGTTTTGAGCCTGTCTGATTTCTTTTTCTCTGTTCCTTTATTTTTGCAAATAACATGTAACTTTTTTAAACCAAAATTAACTGACTGGCTGAGAGAATTCAGTCCACTATCATTAATTTCATAATCAATATACATAAATTTATTCCCACCAGTTTATTATTCTTTTGAATTTTTTATCTAATTTTTTTTGCTTGATCAAAAGGTTATTAATTTCTCCTTTTTCTTCTTTTTTTTTTGAGAGTTCTACTGTACATTTAATTTCATTAACATTTTCATTTATCACCAGTACACAGCCCTATTATTCCATGAGGCAAATTATCAAATATTTCTCTCCCAAACTCTTTCTTCTTCTGCTTCTCCCCATGCCCACTTCTCCTAGTGAGACCTCTAGGATCCCTTTGCTGCCCCACTGTCTGCCCCTGCACCCAGCAGAGAAGACCTGGGGAGCATTTTTACTTCCTCCTATCCCACCCCAACTTTTAGACTATTTGAATAGTGTGTCTCTTTTACTGTAAGAGTCTTTCTTTAGCGCTTATATTGCATATTCTTAGATGGGCTGTCATAATTTATTTTGATTTAGCTCTGTGGATGTTCCAAGTTCTGTTGCTCACCACTGTTTTTTCCTCTTAATCTTTCCTCACCTTGGACGTGCTCTTCAGGTTCATTTGGTCTGTTGTAATCTCATCCCTGCTTAGGCACTCCCTCAGGTGGAGGGTGTGGTGATATCCCAGCTGGATATGGGCCTCTGCAGTCCTCTGAAGAGTCCATTCATGTTATTCATTGCCATCTACATTTTGAATGTTCAGTTCAGTGCCAGTCTAATTCTTTCTCCTTCCTAAGCAACTTGCTATCTCTTTTCAGAAGACTTTTAAATATTTTCTTTATTTCAGAGCTCAAGAATTGTATAAATGTATATCTACATGGTATCTTTTCTCATCAAGTACACATGAAACAGCACTTGAAATGTATAGACTCAGATCTTTTTAAAAACCAGGATAAGATTCTTTTTAAAAAAGTAGTTTCTTTGTTGTAATTATTTTTCTTCTCCCACACTTCCTTTACTTTTTCTGGAACTCCTATTATTTACAGGTTAGATGTTCTTTCCT
This sequence comes from Ailuropoda melanoleuca, assembly GCF_002007445.2. Taxonomy (NCBI): domain Eukaryota; kingdom Metazoa; phylum Chordata; class Mammalia; order Carnivora; family Ursidae; genus Ailuropoda; species Ailuropoda melanoleuca. The sequence goes on from NC_048225.1 coordinate 76,258,935, forward strand.
CCACACTTTCATAACTTCTCTTTGTATTTTTTAAAATTCTCCCACTAGATCTTGAAAACTACTAGTCCTAGGCTCAACATTCATCATCCTTTCCTTCAATTTAACTACTAAATGTTTTGACTTAAAAAATCTTATTTTTTAGTTTCAGAAGTTTTTCTTAATGTTGTACTTGTACCTCTTGAAATACTTAACTATTCTGCTTCCCCCAACATTCTTTATTGATACACTGTTCTGATTGCTGTCTTCATTCTTGCTTTCTCTGGCTGGGAGACCTCCTCATTAGATGTCCTCTTAGTGTCCTTTGTTTGTTGTGGCACAGGTCCAGCTGCTGGATACCTTAAGTGGACTGGTCCTGTGAGGGCAGGAAGGCACAAGACATCTCAGTCATCCCAGGCCCAAATTGGCAAGTTGCCATTTACGTTTTGAGGCACCAGGAGGGAGACTTTCTTTTGCATTAAGGTAGAGAAAACTCAGCCTCCCCATACTTCCTTAGGGCCAGAAGATCAGGCACACCCAGGAGTCCTGTGACCACTGAGGGACAGCCTTACCAAAGGCCTGCTGCATGCTGGTCCTTGCCTTAGAGTTTCCTGCTGTGGTCCCAAAGCTCTGTTCAGCCCAGGGCAAGAAAGTACCACAACAGTGATCTAACTCACACCCTCTACCCGAGTACCAGTCCCGAAGTCTGCTTGACTCAAGAAAAGAAGGTGTGTTTGACCTGAGTTAGAAGTGGAGAGGAAACAGAGCACAATTAAGTCATCATCTTCCTAGAATCCCCTGGGGGATATAATGATAAGCATAAAAATGATACAGTTCCTGTCCTAATGTTGTTTATGAGCTAGTTGAGAAGATAGACAATATCTAAGCAAGCAAGTAAATAAATAAATAAATAAGAAATAAAAAAGAAAAAGAAACCCACACATATTTCTGAATTCACAACTGTAATTAGTGCTATGAAGGAAAGGTAAATAGAAATATCTGAGATTCCAAGAAAGAGTAGGCATTAATTGTGCAATGATTCCAAGAANTTTACGTTTTGAGGCACCAGAGTAGGCATTAATTGTGAAATGAGGGCTGAAGAAAAGAGCTACAGACAGCAGTATATTCAGAGACCTTGGGAGCAGGCATGCACATTTCAGGAAGCAAAAGAAGGCCAGCATGGCTGGAGGAAAAAAAAAAAGCAAGGGAAAGCAGAGTGTGAAAAGAAGCTGGAGAGGAAGGTAACAGTTACAGGCCAGATGACACGGGGTTTTATACGCCATGAGAGACAGTGTAGTCTTTCCCTAAAAGCAGGTGGTGTATGTTTGACTCCACGGGTAAAACTATCTGATTCCCATTTCAGGAGATCATGAGGATTCCGTGGGGAGAGCGTAATTAGAGGAGCTATGTGATGCCGGGTGACCCGTGAGGAGGCCACAGCAATGTTTGAGGGGCGGTGATAGTGTGACCAGGAAGTGCACTTTTAGGGGGTCAAATGAAAGAGGACATGAGGGAGTGGAAGAGAGGGAATGGCAAGCTGAAATGGCTGATTCAGTTCATGTCAGGGTGCCTCTGAGATAGTCAAGTGGGGAAGTCAGTAACCACTGTGCATCTGGGCCAGTTCTGGGCAAGAGATACGAACTTGTGAGCCATCTGAGTGTAGGTGTAAACTAAGGCTGTTAGGCACGAATGAGAATACCCTGGAAGAGAATAAGAAGAGAAAAAGGCTGTAATTTCTGGGATTCTGCTAGTATCCGTCAAAATTGGATTATCTCTTCTGGAAGGGTGATTGGTAACGCCTATCAGCGTCTTAAAAAATGACTAACTTTGATCCTGTAACTCTATTTATAGGCATCTATCCTCAGAAAGTAAGAGGAGTAAATGTGAAAGGCTTATGGATAAAAATATTTACTTAAGCAGTATTTCTGATTGTAAAAAGCAGGAAATTACCTAATTAATATTTGAAAGAGGTTAAGTAAATTATCAGACATTTATATTAATGAATATCATGCCATTCTAATTTGATGTTTATAAAGATATAATGGCATAAGTAAATGACCATAATATCATAGTAAGTAAAAAAGGACTCAAAATTGACAGAGAGAGAAGGGGTTTGGGGAGACCTCAGCTGTGTGAAAGATTGATAGAACAAGAGTGTAAAGAAATAAGTTTATCTGTAAACCATGGAAAAGGGATGATTGGTACCATTTTTATACTTTTTTCTAGTTTCCAAATCTTTCTAAATGGGCATGTATTACATCTTATGTATTATTTTATTGTTAGGAAAAGAAATAAAGTTACAGTATTGTCCGAGTTGTCAGTATGCACTTTGTAGGCATTTAATTATTTTTTCTTTTTTCAATATCAATGAGCGTTCCTGTTTTGAATCTAGGATAGTATTTTAAGTTTGTAAGATAATTCCCTTACCTTTTAAAGTTTTATGAGCCATTCAGACTTAGAAAATGGTTTCAGGGGGCGCCTGGGTGGCTCAGCGGTTAAAGCGTCTGCCTTCGGCTCAGGGCGTGATCCCGGCGTTATGGGATCGAGCCCCACGTCAGGTTCCTCTGCTATGAGCCTGCTTCTTTCTCTCCCACTCCCCCTGTTTGTGTTCCCTCTCTCCCTGGCTGTCTCTATCTCTGTCGAATAAATAAAAAATCTTTAAAAAAAAAAAAAAAAAAAGAAAAGAAAATGGTTTCAGAAAATTGATTAATTGCTAGACAACAGCAGATCCATTCCCCTGGCACCACTCTGACTTGGCACCCAGTGTATCATCTCGAGAGCATTTCTGTTTCCTTCCCTTCTTATTGCTTAGCAGTACAAGTGGCTCTGAATTCTTTAATGTGAAGTTTTTAAAAGATTATGTAATAAATAAAGGAATTTGCTAATTATTTTAAATGCAATGAATTGGTTGATTTTCCTCCAGTGACTTTCAGAGAATTATCCATTTGGACTGTCATTTGTATCATCATTGTCTACAGTGATATAAAATCATTTTGAACTTGGTTTCAGACTAAAAGGACGATTTTTTTTTTTAATTCCAGGAATGTATACAAAGACTATCGTTTCCTTGAGCTGGCCTGTGACTCACAGGAGGATGTAGACAGCTGGAAGGCATCTCTACTAAGAGCTGGGGTTTATCCTGATAAATCTTCAGTAAGTTGGATATATCTCTTATTTTACAATTATTAACGATGCTTAAGAAGATATAATTCTACATACTATATGATGGAGAAACTAGTTCTCTTTTGACTTAATTAGTATGGAACAGTTCTAAGTAATACTTTGCTCAAATTTCTTTTTCTCCATTAGTTTCTAGAAATTTATCAGTTTGTTTGTTAGAGAAAATGCCCTCCTCTGCCATAAAACATAATATACGTAATCTCAGACCAAGACAGAATCTCTTTGTTGTAATTTAAAATTTTATTTTCCTTTATGTGGTATTTCACAGTTGTCCTAGTATTCATACAGCTGTTTAGAACATTCTTCATATAGTCATATTATATATCACATCATAACACTATTTCGTACCCTTAAAAATGTACTTATTTTTATAAAAATCTACCTCCTTTCATTACGTCTGTAGTACCTGAATCCAAAATTATATCTGTATTCAAACTCTGGTTAATGTCATTTGGAGTGTGAAAGAAGAAAAACATTTATATTGCCATTCCTACTTATCTTTATAAATATACTTCATGTATTTGAAGTCGCTTCTCTCATTCAAGTTAATAAACAGAACTTCTATTTGTGTTCTTCGGGAAATGTCTGGATTTAAATTTCAGAAGTCCCACCCAACATATGTACACACACCGTTAGACAGATGCTGCAGACGAGTGGCTCCTGCTGCTTACTCCCTGTTCCCCTTGAGATGTTCTTTTTTTTTTTTTTAAGATTTTATTTATTTATTTGACAGAGAGAGAGACAGCCAGCGAGAGAGGGAACACAAGCAGGGGGAATGGGAGAGGAAGAAGCAGGCTTCCAGTGGAGGAGCCTGATGTGGGGCTCGATCCCATAACGCCGGGATCACGCCCTGAGCCGAAGGCAGACGCCTAAGGACTGCGCTACCCAGGCGCCCCCCCTTGAGATGTTCTATCCAGGTGTCTCCTCAGAACGCAATGCTGAGCCTGAGCCTTGGGGACTTGGTCCAGCTTGACCCTTGTGGTGCTTACTTGTCTCTAGATCAGTTTATAGGACTGATCATGCATAAGCCAGGTCATTTCTAGGCCCCCAGTAGGAAGAGTCTTCTCAAGAGAAAGTCCGAAATGTGGGTGTGGGGGGGGGGCAATTGGAGCATCTCTGGAGGAACTTTAGATTTGAGCACATCCCTGAGGTTGCACTGGAATTTAACAGAGTTCCAGAGGTAAAGGATTGGGGATTTGTGCCAAATGTTCTTCTCATCATTGTTATTTTAGCTCACACATAGACCTCTTAACTCCATCCTAACCTACCCTTGCCTAGCCAGCACCTAAAACAACGAACCCCTCACAACATACCCTGTGCCCTCCACATGAAGTGAAACAAAACCCTTTCCTGGTGATATCCAAGCACAGAGGTATCTGTATGATTTCCATAATTGTCCAAATTTTGTCATTTGTGTACATATATATTTACATAGCTATATGCCACTCCAAAAATTGCACATGAGAAGTCATTTAAAAATAGGAGTACCACTTCTACTTTTCTTATTAATTCTAATCATTTCTTATTACTCTTCCCTCTCCATTGATGGTAGTGTGTTTAATTTCACAAAAATCCTATTTTAAAAATGTACATATACTTAATTTTTTATTCATTCAGTCCACAAAAGCCTGTTGAGCACGCACTTTTTGCCAGGCACCGTTCTAAGCACTAGTGCTACAGAGGTGAACAGTAAGGTCCCATCCCCAAGGAGCAGACATTAAACAAGTGAACGAATAACTGTTCAATTATATAGTGGGATTTTAAGAGAGTGAACTGTCTATAAAAAAATAAAGAAAAAGGGACAGAGAGGGGCAGGTAAGCTTTATTTTAGTAAAGGTGATGAAGGAAGGTCCTTTTGAAGAGTTGCCATTTGAGTAGGCTCCTGAAGGAATGGAGGGAGTAAATGAAATGAAGGGAAGACTATTTGTGGAAAGCACTAGCAAGTGCAAAGCCAGCTCAGTGTCTCAGAAGAGCAACAAAAAGTTGTGTCTGGACCACAATGAGGGAGGACAAGAGTGGCTGATAATTTCCAAGAAGGTGGTCAGGGCAGATTATATTGGTCTTGAAGGATGTGGTAAGCATTTGAGTTTTGAATGAGATGGAAAGCCATTAGAGGGTTCAAGCCAATTAGTGACATGATACGATGGACATTTTCTACAAGATTATATGGCGGGGTGTTACAGGAAGCTGTAGAGCATGTGTGTTCAATCAGAGGTTTTAGTGTCAAACTCCCAAGACTGAAATTCCAGAAGTTCACATGTAAGCTGTGGGATGTCTAACCTTTTTATATTTCAAAATTCCTATTTATAAGAGGGAAATAACAGGAATCCCCTATAGCTTGGTTGATGGGATTAAGTGAGAGAATGCAGGGAAGGCACTGAACAGGGTGGGCACAAGTAAGCACTCTATTTATAAGAATGATGATGATGGTGATGATGATGATAATTATTTTCATCACGGACTGCTCTCTTTAACAAGTAATGAGAGCTAAAACAGTGTGGATATTATAATGTGGCCCAATGAGATCGTAAATACTTTATGCTATTTTCTATTTCCAAATAATGCTTGGTTGTATAAAATGTTAATGTGTGGATGTATGTCTTCCTGCCATGCAGCTGTAATGTTTGTGAAGATTTTTTTTCAATTGTGCTTTTGTCAAACTTATTTTAAATGCACTAGACGGAATTTGCTATTTAAAGAAATTATGTAATGCACCTCTTGTGAGAGAAAACTGTCTTGGAAAAGCAAAATTACCTACCTATCTCTGGTGAATTATTTTTATAAATTTGGATTTTCGCATATTCATAGCTCTGCACAAAGGAGACGGTCGATGAAATATTTGCTATTTTTGATCGGAATAGTCAATTTTAAGCAAATCTAGAGTTGTCCTACACAATCTGTTTGATTCTTTTCACATCACTTTTGTTTATAAATACACTTTTGGTACAGTTGTTTGGAGGGTCGAGACAAAGGGGTTTTTTACTATATGCTAAAGACATGACAGGAAATTAAACTTGGCAGTATGCCATGAACATTGCTTTTCTCAGTTTTCATCATAAACAATATTTGCATTTCTTATGCACCATGTAGTTCTGGAGGTTATATTACACGATTACTTGACTTTCAGATGTTTAAATGGCAGCTAACTACTGAAAGCAATCTAAGTAGAATGCTTGTGTAAACATTCATTTTGTGAGCATGCTTAGATTTGGGGGGAGTGGATACTTTTAGGTGCAGTTATTCCTAATTTAGAAAGATTTGATGAAAAAGTCAGATTAACCTAATAACAGATGTCTCTCTGTAAGTCAATTTTTAGGACTTCTGGTGTGTCATTTGGGTTTTGTATCAATAAACCATTGAGTCGACAGCAAATCAATCACTATTCTAAAAATGAAACATTTTTTCGTCATACGTGGACATAAGTCTAGACTCAAGAAGTTCTGCTTTTCACACAAAGCACCTCTATTTTGACTGGAAAAAAGTCTACAAAGATCATTTTTTAATATTGTGTAATTTTGGCTTCATTTCGATAAATAGCCATCACACACATTTTGGTTTGGGACGAACGTTTTTTTCAACTAAGATTGCCCACCTTTTTAAGCTTTTCACGCTTTTCCCCATCATATTTTTTCTGTCGTGTCCACATGATGGGATATTTTTATGTCACTCATATCATAGTGTTTGTTCTGCTACTTGGTTTCTTCTATCTCTTAGGTTGTTTCTCTTAGAGTTTTTTTACAGATTTTTTTTTTCTTTCTCTTCCAGCCTCTTTTCTCCCTCCCTTCCCTTCATCCATCACTGTTACGGTGGACTCTAGAAATTCAAATATAAAAAGATGCAATTCTTACTTCGTAAGAGTTTCAAGTGTAGTGGAAGTGAGGGGTGCAAATAAATAATTACAATGTGGTAGGAACTACAGTGGACATCTGTATAAAATGCAACAGCCCAACCGTATTTCTATGCGGATTTTCAAATTACTGCTCGTCCCTTGATCTTTTTGGATCCAAAGCAAAATGTAGACTTCACATTTGAGCACTGTAATGTGTGGCCCTAAAATGGAAATGAGGAGTGCTGGACCCAGTTTCCCACTACGGCACTGCCGTACTTCATGAACTTGCGCATAACCTCTCTGAACCACAGATTTAGCCTTCTACCAGTTACCTCATCTTTCTGAACAGCCACAGTACTTTAAAGATATATCTAAATCTGAATTTGGATTTAGCAGAATTTTTATTGCTTTAACTTCTTTTTTTTTTTTTTAAAGATTTTATTTATTTATTCGACTGAGATAGAGACAGCCAGCGAGAGAGGGAACACAAGCAGGGGGGGTGGGAGAGGAAGAAGCAGGCTCATAGTGGAAGAGCCTGATGTGGGGCTCGATCCCATAACGCCAGGATCACGCCCTGAGCCGAAGGCAGACGCTTAACCCCTGTGCCACCCAGGCGCCCCTTATTGCTTTAACTTCTATTTCCTTTGGCCATTAAATTAAAATTATAACCATTATAAAATTTTATATTGTTGAATAATTGAATTGTTATACAATTTTGAAGTAAAGATGTTTCTAATGAAATTAGTTAATAGCATTTTGGGGTTTTTGAGTGATGAAAATGAGATTAAAAAGTGTGAGTACCAGGCTTATAGGCTACAATTAAAGAACTTTTAAAAGATCATTTTACAGGAAAAAACATATATACATGCATCAGTAAGTGTGAATACAAATAAATGTAAATTTCATTAACTATCTAAAGAACATGATATAAAAAATGACAGACTTTACAGGCACAGTTTTGTCAGCTAACAGTATGACTTAAATTGTATATAAACACTAAAGAATTCCAAATTCTTTGGAACATTTTGTGTGCAGTGAAATGAGGTAGACTTTAAGTCAGATCTACTCACATTTGAATCCTGACCCTTCTATTTATTGGCCATGTGGCTCAGGCAACTTACTTAACTCTTCAATTGTTTGTTCTTTTTTAAACTCAAAATAATGCTACCTTTCCCGGTGTGATTTTATAGGATTAAGTGAGGACGATTGCACATCACCTCTGGCGTAGTGCTGCAGCCAGGTGGATGTGTTCAATGCCATGTAGCCTTTATTACTATTGAAAATCATTCATGGTCCATGAAGCCCTAATTCCCAGTTTAGTAGTTATTTTTTTCTTTGCAGACTGTCAGTGGGACTTGGGCATGTGAGGGAGAATTTCCTTAACTGTTGGCTGAGGAGGCAGAATTCTTTAGGGGGTGTCTTGGGGTTGTGCCGCCCTGTGCACGGGCTGGTTTGGAAGGCTCCGTCTGTCTGTCAGGAGTGAGCCCAAGGGGCCGTCTGTGAAGGAAAGTGAGGATTCACAAGCCTGCCCTCCGATGCTGGCCTGCTGGCTATCGGAAAGGAGCAGCTTGTAGCGTAGTGGGGGCCCTGGAATTAAATTTGGTACAAATTCAGTTTTGCCTATTCGTTAAAGTGTTATACACCTGAGAATTTCTGAAGAGATTTCCATTGGCTATATGGATGGACGGTCCTCCCCTCTAGGGTATGAGTTAAGTGATGAAAGATGGCGGTAGAATGTGAGACACCCCGGAGCTTCATTATACTTCTGAATTCAAGACCTTCCCAGTCATAGTGAATGCTTTTAGGACGCTTTGGAAGTTGAACCCACTCTATCAATGAAGTCTTTGGGGACTTCAGAAACTCCTTGTGGATAGACTCTAAAACTGAATGTTTCTCTGTGGCAAATAGCAACTGGGGTGAGGGTCTCTGTATCGTTCGAGGGGGAGAAGAGGAATGCCCACAGCCCTCCATAAATATGTTTTAATATGGGATGACCACTCACATGCATTTATTTACTCAGCCATCGATTAATACAAGCCTGACAGAGCCCATGCTTAGCCCGGCCACGCATCACTTTCTTCTTAGCTTATTCAGCAGCACTTCCCACACCACGTCAAGCGGCCACATGACCAATGCTGAAGAGTTTCGTTTTTCTTCAGTGGAGGTACTTGCCGTGATCTAAACATAAATTGCTGCCACACAGAGTAGTGGAGGGAATTATAAAACATTTACAGTTGGCCATTCATGAGTGTTATGCCTCTCTCAGAATAGACGATGGGGAAATGATTGAAGGAAGCAAGAAATGGCAAAGCCACACCGCGTCCTCCACATGGATGTTTCTCATATTTAAGGATCAAGGCCCCCTACTCTGTGACATCATTGTTGCTACTACAAACAGAACCGTCTGCCATCGAGCAGAGAAGCCAGTCATTCCCTAATGTGCAAAAATACTTGGTTGAACTCCTGAAACTTATTTGGTAGATCAAAAGCGGCACTGCTGTGGAATTCAATAAACTCCGTCTGTTTGAGGTATTTTCAGCAATATTGCACTTCTTTGGAGAACCAGGTCCTGTTATTGTCTAAAATAGAATTTTACTCCTGATAAAATTCCCTGTGGGGATCTTTATTGCCTTATTGAATGGTTGGCATATTCCCCTATTTTTCCCCCCTTCATTCTTTTTCCCCTTCATTCATTCTCGTGTCATTATTTATGTCTCACAGAAGCCAGTGATTTTAACAGTGATATCATGGCAACTCCCAATGCCAAGAAGCTTCCCTACACTGTTTTATCAGTGTCTTTAAACTTACGTTATGTTATTATTAAATATGATGGCTGTGATGTCCTTGGATTAGACATTTCCCCATCGTCACCAATTGGCATTTTTTTTAAAAAAACACCTCTCCTGTGATTGTTGCCTTGCCCCTCTCCAGAAAATTTCTGTATGTAGTGTTTCTCCCTGCACATCCTCTTTTACGACTAAATGCCAGATCTTCAGCCCAACCTGTTACCCCACCCTGGGCTCAGCCTCATCCACAAGACGCACACACTTTACTAACAGCTCTCTTCAACTCTGCATCTCAGCGAGAAATTCCTCCTGGGCCCCTTGTGAGAAGACTTCAGATGTGTTCCCTGCCCATATCCCATCACGCCTTCCCCACAGGATCTGACCTTGCAAGGACTCGGATTGTCCTGGGAATAATGAATCACCATTTTATTTTTTTAAGCCATATGTGAGTTAAATTGTTTGATAGAAATCATACTCCTGCCGCTCCAGTTTGAAACAGGAGAGCCATTTGCCCGCCGCCAGTTGCTGGCTGCTCTCTGTGTCTCCATCCAGAGTGTCTCTTTTAGAAATGACTGCATTTTTTGTGACTAACCTTTCCAGGACCATTTTCTTGAATGTGGACCAGTGTTTATTTTGGCCGTATCCCCACTATACAGCTTTCGCTTCCCATGCCAACCCGAGACAAAACTCATAATTTATGAAGCAGAGGAATGGCACAGATGGAGGTCGTAACTTGGTCTGCTTACCCTGTCTCCCCAGAACCACCCACTCCTTCCCTCTGCTCCCTTTTCCTTTCTTTTTCCACCTTCTTTGAAACCAAGGATGCAGTGTTTGTTTAAAAATGCATTGGCTGATGAAATTTTCCACTGCTTGGCATGTTGGAGGAGGGGCTGTCAGGAAAGGGCAAGCTGACATACTAACTGTTTTGCCTTTCATGCTAACAGTTCACTTATTACCAATTCAAACCAGTGCTTTTTGGCCATGTTCCCATACTCCAAGGATTCCGGGTAGAAAGAAAGGGGGAGATCTCTGTCATAATTTTCTGCTGTTGTAAATATATGATTTCATTTAATATAAGTGGATTCTTTGACTTGCCCATGGGCTCTGGGTGCTGTATGTAGAGGATGTCAGTGAATAAATTATTTGTTTTGATTTTGCTCTAGCGTGAAAAACCTTACAATCTTTAAATAAGTTTATGTTTAACATATTTCTTTTTTGTTTTTGTTTTTGTTTTTCCTTGCGGCTACGTGCACAGGGGAACAACAAAGTAAGTTCTTTGCCCTATTGCAGCTCCTCTTTCTCTCTAGCCCCACCCCCCACCGCATGTATCTTGGCAAGAGTGTTTCTGTGCAAGTTGAAATGACTGTTGTCTGCGACAGCGCACCAATGATACAGGGCTTGCAAATGCCGGGGAAAACATACGTTTGGACTATCCTAATGGCTGTTCTGTTTTGACCTTTTGGAAGGGCAGTGTTACGTTCTTTAGGGTTGGTTTCGGGTGGTTCGGAGAGGTTGATAACATAAGGAAAGAGATCAACACCAAGAGCAAAGATTATGAAGATTTAATAATGAGGACTCTTCTGCAGAAAGGGTACAACAATCTGATGAAACTCAGTGCAGCAAAGTTTTTGACCAAAAATCAAAGCTCTTATGTTAATGTGCAGTTATAAAAACCCCAAACTGGAGTCTTAAATAGCAGGATGGCTGGCTTTGCTGGTGAAACTGAACTAGATCAGTGCTCTGGCTTTGAAGGTGCCTTAAAATGGATGGAAGAGGGTGGGGTCCACATTTGACTTGGCTTCTGCACCCTGATGTATTCCAGCTGGACGGAAGCAGGAGGGTGTGGGGGATGGAGGAGGAGACCAAATGTGCATGATAGATTTGTGAGACCAGGCGGCACACACCGATGGTGAAAATTATCTTCATGTTGTTATTGTCATTAGATGAATGAGCGTGTTAGTCATTCGTAGGGTTGCTGGCTTGTTTGAATTTCAGTTCAATTCTTCCAAAAGATTAGAACTACTTCTCACTTACGTTAGCTCTATAATAGTAGCATAGTTAGGGAAGATGGTCTTAAGTTTAGCACGGTGATTTGTTTTTCCTTTTTTCTATGGAGAATTATTAATGTTTCATCCTACCAGGTGGCCCACTTAAAATGGGCCTCACTGAATACAATAAGAATTGAAAAGAATCCGTTCTATAAGGGGCGGCCTGCATAGTTAAACCAGCTGGAATTCATCAAAATTGCTATTCATAAGCCATACATATAGAATGTAAAACAAATGTGGGAAACCTTGCAGTTTAATTTGATGGAATGTGCTGTTATAGAATATGTTGAAGTCGTGGTTGGTATTGAAAATGTGTCACTTTATGAATTTATATCTGAATAGAACTGCTTGTGACCCAAGTAATAATATTAAATAAAGTTAAAAATACTACAAGAAAAGTACAAGATAGACATTTGTGAAGAAGCAAGATGGTGAGTTCAGTCCACTAATAGTTCACTTTTTAAAAATGGCAGGTAGCTTATGAAATTAGAGATTCCTTGCACAAAGTAAAGGATAATATTTCTACCTAATACTACCACTATTAGAAAAAACATTCGGACAAATATAAAAACCCATATTTTTGTTCTGACACCATATGATGTATTTCAATTCTTGAGTAGTAAATATGTCTGATCTAGTCACTTACATTGAGTCTCTGTCTAGAATTTCATGTGCTCCATGTCTTGTTTGTTTGTTAAATGCCATGAGCTAATTGTGAGTGCACTAATAACGAGTCTGTGTATGTGATGATCAGAGAACCAGCTGCTGACATTTTGGGGGAAGTGCTAACCCGTAGACCCCTCAAAAAGCATTAATGATTTGCTTCTTTCACTAGTGATTCACTGATGACTTAAAGGGATTTGTAAAATTCCCAAAAGAAAATGCTCCTCTAAAGTAGGAGTCATCCATTTATTGTGTCTTGCTTGGTCAAGTTCTTCTGGGCAATGTTCAGTTTAATAGAGTTTACTGATTTTCAGATCGTTATAATGCAGTGAGCAGTAAAGCCCCAAAGTGCTAAGCTGCTGCTCGTAAGGGTACCTCTAGGATGATGTAGAAGGTCTTCCAGGGTCTTCAGGCACCTGGAGCCACCATCTGCGTAGCGAAAACTTCGTACAATGCTGAGGGGGTTTCTTCAGGTGCCCGAGGGTCAGTTGAAGAGTGTTAAAGACACGAGCACTGACTGCTTTGGTTTTTAATTGAAAAGTGGCTACTTTGGAGGTGCCCTTATGCCTTATGCCTTAATTTTTCATTGTTTATGTTATGAATGGTGAAAAAATGTAATGCTAATACTTTAAAAATCCAATCATTGTCCTGACCATGTATTCTGGCACGAAAAAGCCTCCTGAAATCACAAACAGCACATCTGCGTGCTATTTTCCTTTAGCTTAGAATTTCAGTATAAATGGAAAACACTGGAATACAAGCTGTGCTGTCTCCAGAGTATAGATCTGGAGTCTTCAAAAGGAGAATATGAGGTTCTTTTTTCCCTCTAATTCTGGAATGCTTGGTCTGAATTGTCCCCAAGGCAACATACCTAACTTGTTGCCTGCCGTATACGTGAGCCAGCTGTAAAAGGTGACTCATTTTAGACTCACAATGGCTAATTGTTTATTTAGGGAATGGCATTTTATTATTTATGATATTAACCAGACTCTAAAGAGAATGAAGTCTGCTGAATTCATGTTTCTTTAGATGAGCAGGATGAATGGATTCATCTTCCCACATATGTTAAATGCAATGTAAACACACACACACACACACACACACACACACACACACATCCACACACATATATTCTGAGCTGTACGGAACAAGCCTACTATCCATTTTCTCGTAGCAACTCAGCTGATCTGCTCCAGCCACCTTTATTAGATTACACTTTGGGTTTGGTATCTAATCTTCTAAACTCCAAGGAAACAAACTCTCATGATAGGTGCACAGATTTATATTACAATGGAATGAAACAGCAAGGTTCACATTCCTCTTTGAACAACTGTATGTATTTTGTTATTTTTCCTTAAAAAGCAAATTTTCCTTTTCTGAAGGGATCACAGTTACCAAAAAAAAAAAAAATTCCTTCCAAGCCCATTACTTATTTTTCCTTTTGAAAATGTTTTTCTGTTGGCATAGTGATACTCTAAATCGCTTAGGGTAAAGTCTGTCTCCTCCTTAGAGGGGTTTCCCTAAACCGTGGATTCCAAGTCCATGTCTTCATGAGGAAGACCAGAGTCTAGGACTTCATGAGTCAGTTTTGGGAATGTGAACAAATATATACAGTAATGGGTTTGGGGGGGGTTGTTTTTGTTCTTTTTCTTAATTTGTTGTACACAAATGTAAAATGTCATTTGCAGAACTGAGGCCTTCAGGTAAAAAGTAATCTCCATATTTCTTGTCCTAAAAAGAAGACATTTAACTTCTTATTTAATTTGATGCCCTCTCTTGGTAGGCATTTCTAGGAATATAATAGGCTTTTCATTTTATTTCTTTATTAAAGACTTCGGGTTTTGTTAAATATCTTTGATATTAGCCAAATTAAAAGTAGAGAAATACTAAATAAGGAATAAAATTCTATAACAAAAGCTCTCAAGATTCTTAATGATGTTGGTGCAGAAACATAAATGAAAACTGAAAAAAAAAAAAGAAATCCTGATGAATTAAGAAATGAACACTTCAAAAAATTTTAAGTTGTGGGGAAAAACTACATTTAATCTCTTCTCTTACGAATCTTTTATGACCTATGAAAGAGAGATTTACTACCCTTTTACTTCAGTCTTCTTAAAGTGAAGGATTCTTACATTTCTTCTGGCAGAAGTATTAAGTTGACCACCTTGATTAGAGAGAAGGAACATTTGAAAAGGAGAAATAGAATAGAAACATGCTAAAACAATTTTTTTAGTCTAAGTCTTAATAAAGTTCTGGTTAGGTTAAATGCAATAATGTAATACATTTCAGAGGGCTTTGCTGTTTAAGAAAAGAAAGGAAAATCAGATTTAAACACTTGTTTTTACATTAAAAAAATACTTTGTCTAGTGATTTCCCAACACATTCAGTGAGACAAGTGGACAATGTCGGCCTCCATTAATGGGAAAAGTAGTTATTACCTAGAGTATTTATTTTGGTGATCCACTGGATTCTATTGCAAAGATTGAGTATGCCAGATCAAGTGTCACCAAAATATATCATACTGAAGAACATAGATGTTAAATGCATGATAATTTCTCTTATCTCTTAGGCCAAGAGACTCCTAAATTCTTGCCCTCGGTCGAAGGTGAGAGACTATAGATAACACTGAAAAACCATCACCAAACTTGTAAAGAACCAGACAGTATAATATCATAATGTATTATGATGTATTTCCTTTCTAATATTTAAAATATATGTAAGTGCAAATCAGAACATTCTAAGCAGTTTAGGTATAGTCAGGTGAATTCGGGTTTTTTATTTTCTTTGAATGATGTATACGCTTTCCTTGATTTTTCTTAGAGAAGCTTAGAAAATATTTTCCCCTGGGATTTAAGGAGAGACCATCTGATTTGCTTAATTTATGCATAACCCAATAAGAATATCATTAAAGTGAAAAGAAAGGATGAAAACTTATTGGCCTAAAAGTGTTATTTTAGTTTCATGTGCATATAAAAATGAATTGTCTGTCTCAATCTTCTCAACACCAATAAACCTTTGGTTCTTTTTTTGGCAAACCTATCTTAAAAGACCATTGCTTAATGCTTAGCTTTTGAACCCCCTTTTATTGTAATCAGTTGGAGGAAAGGGCAGTTCAGTTGGAGGCAGAAAAGTTTGAAAGTGAGTTGCAATCTATATCGTGTTTCCAAATTTATTAATCTTGTCAAATAGACTATAAGAAAGCAAGAATTGATCTGTTGCTCAGAAAGCTCACAGTGGGTGATAGAACGGGGACTTCTGAAGGGTTCATGGGGTTTATTTATATATTTTATTTCCTCTATTGTTTTCAAAACAAGTGACTTCACTCTAGTTAATGAGAAATAATGAGAAGAATTTTTGTCTTACTTCATAGCTTTTTTGACATATTCTGAGTATTGTACTTTTTAAAATTTTAATTCCTGTGTAGTTAAAATACAGTGTTATAGTAGTTCCATGTGTACAATGTAGTGACTCAGTATGGTGATTCAACAATTCCATACATCACCTGGGGCTCATCATGACAAGTGCTTTCCTTAATCCTCATTACCTGTTGGTTTATATCTTTTTTTCACTTTTTTTTTTTTTTAAAGATTTTATTTATTTATTTGACAGAGATAGAGACAGCCAGCGAGAGAGGGAACACAAGCAGGGGGAGCGGGAGAGGAAGAAGCCGGCTCACAGCAGAGGAGCCTGACGTGGGGCTCGATCCCATAACGCCGGGATCACGCCCTGAGCCGAAGGCAGACGCTTAACCGCTGTGCCACCCAGGCGCCCCCTTTTTTTCACTTTATTTGCTGTTTTGTTTCTTAAATTCCACATGTGAGTGAAATCATATGGTATTTGTCTTTCTCTGACTGGTTTGTTTCACTTAGCATAATATTCTGTAGTCCATCCATGTTGTTGCAAATGGCAAGACTTCATTCTTTTTTATAGCTGAATAATATTCTGTTGTGTATATATACCACATCTATATCCATTCATCTACTGATGGACACTTGGGCTGCTTCCATAGTTCGCTATTGTAAATAATCCTGCAATAAACATAGGGGTGTATATATCCCTTCAAATATATGTTTTTTTATTCTTTGAGTAAATACCCAGTAGCATGATTACTGGATTATGGGGTAATTCTATTTTTGATCTTTTGAGGAACCTTCATACTGTCTTGCACAGTTGTTACACCAGTTTGTGTTCCTACCAGCTGTCCACGAGGGTTCCTTTTTCTCCACGTCCTCGTCAACACTTATTTCTTGAGTGTTTGATATTAACCATTGTGACAGGTGTGAGGCGATATCTCATCATGGTTTTGGTTTGCATTTCCCTGATGATGAATGATGTTGAGCATCTTTTCATGTCTCTTGGCCATCTGGATGTCTTCTTTGGAGAACTGTCTGTTCATGTGTTCTGCCCATTTTTTATAGGTTTATTTGGGGTTTTAAAAAATGTATATTGGGTTGTATAAGTTCTTTATATATTTTAACCCTTTATTGGATATGTCATTTGCAAATATCTTCTCCCATGTAGTAGGTTGTCTTTTAGTTTTGCTGGTCATTTCTTTTGAGGCACAGAGGCTTTTTATTTTTATGTAACCCCAATAGTTTCTTTTTGCTTTTGCTTCCCTTGCCTAAGGAGATATATCTAGAAAGATATTGCTATGGCCAATGTCAGAGAAATTAGTGCCTGTCCTCTCTTCTAGGACCTTCATGGTTTCAGATCTCACATTTAGGTCCTTAATCCATTTTGAGTTTATTTTGTGTATGGTGTAAGAAAGTGGTCTAGTTTCATTCTTTTGTATGTAGCTGTCCAGATTTCCCAACACCATTTGCTGAAGAGACAGTCTTTTGCCCATTGCATATTCTTGCCTCCTTTATCGAAGATTAATTGACCATATAATTGTGGGTTTATTCGTGGGCGTTCTATTCTGCTCTATTGATCTATGTGTCTGTTTTTGTGCCAGTACCATACTGTTTGGATTACTACAGCTTTGCAATATAATTTGAAGTCTGGAATTGTGATACCAAATTTGTATTTCTTTTTCAAGATTGCTTTGGCTATTTCAGGTCTTTTGTGGTTCCATAGAAATTTTAGTATTGTTTGGTCTAGTTCTGTGAAAAATGCTCTTGATATTTTGATAGGGATTGCATTAAATGGGTAGATTGCTTTGGGCAGTATAGACATTTCAACAATATTTGTTCATCCAACCTGTGAGCGTGGGCTGTCTTTCCATTTCTTTGTGTCATCTTCAATTTCTTTTATCAGTGTTTTATAGTTTTCAGAGTATAGGTCTTTCACTTTTTGATTAAATTTACTCCTAGGTATTTCATTATTTTAGGTGCAATTGTAAATGGGTTTTTTCAAAATTTTCCTTCCACTGTTTCATTATTAGTGTAGAGAAATACAAAAGATTTCTGTACATTGATTTTGTATCCTGCAAACATACTGAATTCATTTATATTCTAGTATTTTTGGGAGAATCTCTAAGGTTTTCTGATAGTATCAGGTCATCTGCAAATAGTGAAGGTTTTATTTCTTCCATACCAATTTGGATGTTTTTTAATTTCTTTTTGTTGTCTGATTGCTGTGGCTAGGAGTTCCAGTACTATGTTGAATAAAACTGGTAAGAGTGGACATTCTTGTCTTGTTCCTGACATTAGGGGAAAAGCTCTCAAGGTTTTCATCATTAAGTATGATGTTAGCTGTGGGTTTTTCATATATGACCTTTATTATGTTGAGATATATTCCTTCTAAACCTACTTTGTTGGGGGTTTTTATCATGAATGGATGTTGTACTTTGTCAAATACTTTTTCTGTGTCTATTGAAATGATAATATGGCTTTTTATCTTTTCTCTTATTGATGTAATGTATTGATTGATTTGTGAATATTGAGCCACTTTTGCATCCCAGGAATAAATCCCACTTGACCTTGGTGAATGATTTTTTAAAATGTATTGTTGGATTTGGTTTGCCAATATTATGTTGAAGATTTTTGCATCTGTATTCATCAGGGATATTAGCCTGTAATTCTCTTTTTAGTGTAGTGTCTTTATCTGGTTTTGGTATCAGGGTAATATTGGCCTCATAGAGTGAATTTTGAAGTTTCCTTCCTCTTCTATTTTTTGGAAAAGTTTGAGAAGAAATAGGTATTAACTCTTCTTTAAATGTTTAGTAGAATTTACCTGAGAAGCTATCTGGTCCTGGATTTTTGTTTGTTAGCAGTTTCTTGTTTACTGATTCACTTTCACTGTTAGTAATTGTTCTGTTCAAATTTTCTGATTCTTCCTGCTTCAGTTTTGATAGTTTATGTTTCTAGGAGTTTATGCATTTCTTCTAGGTTGGCCAATTTGTTGTCATATAATTTTTTATGATATTCTCTTACAATCCTTTGTATTTCTGTGGTGTTTGTTGTTATTTTTCCTCTTTCATTTGTGATTTTATTTATTTGAGTCCTTTCTCTCCCCCCCCCTTTTCTCTTATTTTGATGAGTCTGCCCGGAAGTTTATCAATTTTGTTGATCTTTTCAAAGAACCAGCTCCTGGTTTCATTGGTCTGCTCTATCGTTTTCCTAGTTTCTATTTTCATTTATTTCTGCTCTAATCTTTATTTTTTCCTTCCTTCTGCTGATTTGGGGTTATGTTTTTCTTCTTTTTTTCTTTTTAGCTGCTTTAAGTGTAAGATTAGGTTGTTTATATGACATTTTTCTTGCTTCTTGAAGTTGGCCTGTATTGCTATAAGCTTCCTCTTAAAATGGCTTTTGCTGCATCCCAGAGATTTTGTACCATTGAGTTTTCATTTTCAGTTTTCTCCATGTAATTAATTTTTTTTTCTTTAAGTAATCTCTACACCAAACTTGGGGCTCAAACTTAAAACCCTGAGATGAAAAGTCAGATCCTCTACCAACTGAGTTAGCCAGATGCTCCTCCATGTAATTTTTTATTTCTTCTTTGATCTCTTGGTTGACCCATTCATTATTTAGTAGCATGTTTAACCTCCATGTATTTGTGCTCTTTCCAGACTTTTTTCTTGTGGTTGATTTCTAGTTTCATAGCATTGTGGTCAGAAAAAAATATGTAGTATTACTTAAATCTTTTTGAATTTGTTAAGTTTGTTTTATGGCCTAATGTGTGATCTATTCTGGAGAATGTTCTGTGTGCACTTGAAAAGAATGTGTATTCTGTTCTTTGAGGATTGAATGTTGTGAATGTATTTGTTAAATCCATTTGGTGTAGTGTGTCATTCAAAATCTCTGTTTCCTTGTTGATATTCTGTTTGGATGATCTGTCCATTGATGTAAGTGGGGTGTTAAAGTCCCCTACTACTATTGTATTACTATCAATTTGTACCTTTATGCCTGTTATTAACTGTATTATGTATTTGGGCGCACCCGTGTTCGGTGCATAGATATTTACAATTGTTATATCTTCTTGTTGGATTGTCCCTTTTGTTATATACTGTCCTTCTTTGTCTCTTGTTACAGTTTTTGTTTTAAAGTTTATTTTGTCTGATACAAGTATTTCTACCCCAGCTTTCTTTTGACATCCCTTTGCATGATAAATGTTTCTCCATCCTCTTACTTTCAGTCCGCATGTGTCTTTAGGTCTTAAATGAGTCTCTTGTAGGCAGCATATAAATGCATGTTGTTTTTTTACCCTATGTCTTTTCTGTCACCCTAGTCCATTTACATTCAAAGTAGTTATTGATAAGTATGTATTTATTGCCAATTTGTAACTTGTTTTGTGGTTGTTTTTTAGTTCTTCTCTGATCCTTTCTTCTCTTGTTCTCTTTCATGGTTTGCTGGGTTTCTTTAATGCTTATACTTGGATTATTTTCTCTCTCTCTCTTTCTTTTGCATATGTATTACTGGCTTTTGATTTGTGGTTATCATTAGATTTATATATAACATCTGCATATACCAGTCTATATTAAGTAGATGGTAGCTTAAGTTTGAGCCCATTCTTTACTCCTCTCCCCACCACATTTTTGGTATATGATGTCATACTTTTTATCCTTTTATTTTGCAAGTAACTTTTACAGATATACTTATTTTCACTGCTTTTCTGCTTCTTACATTTTTTATTCTTATGGTCTTTCCTTTCCTCTCAAAGAGTCCTCTTCAACAGTTCCTTAGGCTAGTCATCATGAACTCCTTTAGCTTTTGTTTGTCTGGAAATTCTTTATCTCTCCTTCTATTCTGAATAATAGATTTGTTTGATAGAGTGTTCTTGGCTGCAGATTTTTCCTTTCAGTGCTTTGAAAAGTTTGCTGATAGCCTTATGGAGTTTCCCTCATATGTAACTATCTTCTTTTCTCCTGCTTCTTTTAAAATTCTCTCTTTATCATTCCTTTTGGCCATTTTAATTACTGTGTGTCTTGGTATGGACTTCCTTGGGTTGATTTTTTAGGGGACTCCCTGCCTTCTGAATCTGGATGTCTGTTTCCTTCCCACATTAAGGACGTTTTCAGCTATTATTTCTTCAGATTAATTTTCTGTCCCCTTTTCTCTCTCTCCTTCTGGGATCCCTATAATGTGAATGTTATTATGCTTGATAAAGTCACTGAGTTCCCTAAGTCTGTTCTCATTTTGCATAATTTTTTTTTCTCACACCTGCTCAGTTTGATTACTTCCTATTGCTCTGTCTTCTAGGTCACTAATTTACTCCTCTGCTTCTTCTAGCCTGCTATTTGTTACATCTAGTGTATTTTTAATTTCATTTGTTTTGTTCTTCGTCTGTGATTATTTCTTTTTCATGTTTTCTATCTTGTTAAGGGTCTTACTGATGCTTTCCACTCTTTTCTTAAGTCCAGTAAGTATCTTTACAATTATTGCTTTAAATTCTCTATCAGGAGTGTCTGGGTGGCTCAGTTGGTTAAGCATCTGACTTTGACTTGGGTCATGATCTCCGGGTCCTTGGATCGAGCCCTGTGTCAGGCTTTTTGGGAGTCTGCTTCTCTCTTTCTCTCCCTCTCCATCTGTCCTTCCCCCCTCCACCTGTGTTCTCTCTCTCTCAAATAAATAAATAAAATCTTTTTTAAAATTCTCTATTAGGCATATTACATATATCCTTTTTGTTTAGGTCTCTTGCTGTGGTTTTGTCCTGTTCTTTCATTTGGGCATATTCCTCTGTCTCCTCATTTTGTCTAACTCCCAGTGCCTGTGTGTTAGGAAAGTCAGCTACATTTCCTGCTCTTAAAAGTAATGGCCTCATGAAGAAATCCTGTAGCGTCCAACAGTGTAGTGTCCCCTGTTCACCAGAACCGCATGCTTCAGGGGTGTCTCCTATGTGTGTTGTGTGTTACCTGTTGTCATGTCTGGGCTGCTTTTTCCTTCAGCCTAGTCATCTGCAGAGGCTTTCTTTGCCTATTGTGGACAGTGTTTGATCCCTAGCCAGGGTGGGGCATGTAGTTTTAGCAAGGCACACACTGGTTTGCTTGCAAAATGAGATCTGTAGCTGCTGCTGCAGAGACTGGGGCTGTGTGGGGAGGGCAGGCAATTTTAAGAAGGTGCACCCTTCCACAGGGCCTGCAGCTGCTGCCAGGACCAAGGCCCTGCAAAACACACTGGTCAGAGACTTGGTTTTGGCAAGATTTTCACTGGTCTTCAGGAGGAGGGGACCCGCCGAGTCCAAACTGAGGCAAAGGTGACTGGGAAGGGTGGATCCACTAAAGCACAGTGGGGCAGGGTTTGGTGTAAGCAAGTTAGGTAGTGAGGCAGCTGTGTGTTTATGCTGGGGGTTGGAGGATGGAAATGGTACCTTGCTAGCTCCTTTGTTCCTGGAGGGTTCTCCCTGAAATCCCTGCCTCTCTGAGCGCTAAGATGAGTGAGTAACTCTCTATCCCATATGCCCAGGCATTTTTCAAACTGCTCCTTCTATGCTGTATCCCCACAGGCTCTTTGTTATGCTATTTCTTTAAGGGTAGAGACTCAGCTTCCTATCACCGTCTGGGCTCTCCCAGAGCCAAGCCCTCTGATTTTTAAAATTCCAGGCTTTATGGCTCACTGGTTGTAAGAACTCATGAAATTTGGCCCCTCTAGTTTTCAAAACCAAATATTTTGAGGATTCATCTTCCCCATGTGGGCTCCCTGGTGTGATAATCTGTTTCTCTCCCTTCTCCACCATTGATTGAGGCTCCATCCCGCCCATGGATGGTCTGCTGGAGTCCATCCAGGTTCCCACCACTCTCCTCCCTTCTTACCCTCTTTGATGTGGCTTCTTCTCTGCCTTTAGTTGGGGAGTTTGTTCTGCCAGTCTTCAGGTCATTTTCTGGGTTATTTGTACTGATATGAGTGTTATCTAGTTGTATCTATGGGACAAGGTGAACTTAGGGTCCTCTTACTCTGCCATCTTGGCCCCCTCTCAATAATCTCTCACAGTATTTTAAACATCTTTTTGTATGCTGATATTTTTTAATGGAATTGGTTTGAATGGAAATTTTTTTTTTAAGATTTTATTTATTTACTTACTTGACAGAGAGAGAAAGCACAAGCAGGGGGAGGAGGAGAGGGAGAAGCAGGTTCCCTGCTGAGCAAGGAGCCCGATATGGGGCTCAATCCCAGGACCTTGGAATCATGACCTGAGCCAAAGGCAGACACTTAACTGACTCAGCCACCCAGGCACCCCTGAAAGGAAAAATTTTATACCTCTCTCTTGAAAACATGTTATGATCAAGTATGATTTTAGAAATGCCAATGTGATAAATATGGGTTGAAAATTAAGAACTTACCAAAGCATTTTTATCAAAAAGTATAAATTAAAAATTTTTTATTAATTTATCTTTGTGTGATTATCATACTGTACAGTGAAATCATACCAGAATCATTATAGTTGTAAGAGTTTAAAATTTTTCTCCCTATCTTTGGCAGATCAACTGGACAAAAACTACAATGAAAAAGAACGTGATTATTATAAGAAATAAGGTTGACTCAAAAGATATGTGTGTGTATATTTTTTAAATAATAAATATTGGATATCTGATAAGCTACAAAAGCTATAGAAAACTAGATACACCTGGCAAACTTTAAGTGTAAAAGCTGATCTATTCAGGAAAAGAAAATACACTCCAAAATGGATCCAAATGGAAATCAATACTTAACAGACTATTTGGGATATAATAACAGTGAAAACACTAAACAGGAAACATTGTAAGATAGGGCCAGTGCTATATACAGAGAAAAACTAATAACTTTAAATGGAATTATTATTTTTAATGGAAGTACATAAATTTAAAAGGTTGGAAAGTGAGCAACAAAAAAATCTAAAGAAAGAAATTAATGATTAAAGATTAATAAATTGGAAAATAATGAAAGAAAAATATGAGAGCTTAAGCTACATACAAATTTAAAGCTTTTGTATGGTACAGAAGACAGTAAACAGTTAAAAGACAAATGACAAATTGATAAAATATTGCAGCATGTATGATATTCAAGGGATTAAATACCCTCAAAATAGAACTGTTTCTATTTGATTCCTTTAAAACAGAACAAAAACCTATTGCGAAGAAAAGAAAGCTGACCAAATCAATATACATTCATTTAATACCATAAAAGGAAAAAAAAAGGACTGCTATAAAGTTCAGTTTCATCAGCAACCAAGAATTATAAATTAAAATAGCCAGCTATACATCATTTTTGACCTTTCAGATTATGAGAAATGTGAAAGAATGGTCATGTTATGTAGTAATAAGGAAGCTGTCCTTCTTGTATACGAGATGTGGCACAGTGTACATATGGCCCTCCTGGAAGGTGGCCAGTTTGGTGTTATTTATCGAATACTTTGATTATATGCCAACCTTTTGGCCAAGTAATTCTACTCTTAAACATTTATTTTTATCAAATAATTCAATAATTGTGCAAAGGTATTTGTTCAAAAATCACTTTGAAACATTGTTCACAGTTACCAGTGTTTAAAAACAGTATCAATATATATCATAGCTAATTGGTTTAAGTAGAGCATGGTACATCAATGAAATGCTTTGAAGCAAATTTTTTAAAAAATGAAGTATATATTGACTGCGATGGAGATTTTCATGAAATTAGCTAGGAAAAAAACCCCACCATGGATAACGTAATCCCACTTTTGTTTTAAAAATTTTATACAGCCACATCGTGCTTGTCCTCTGGGAGCCTGCTTCTTCCTCTCCCACTCCCCCTGCTTGTGTTCTCTCTCTCACTGACTGTCTCTCCATCTGTCAAATAAATACATAAAATCTTAAAAAAATAAATAAAAATAAATAAATTTTTAAAAAGGTTTTAAATATACCTTAGACCACTATAACACTGTATGTCAACTATACTTAAGTAATAAAATTTTTTAATGAAAAAGAGAAAGATATTTAAGTGGAGGATAGTGAGAAGAAGGAAATATAAAGTGTTCAAAATAATATTCAGAAGGAAAAATATAGAACATGAGTAGATTAAACTTTATAAGCAAGTCAAAGATAATGATATAAATAATGGAAATTAAGCATCTAAGACTGTACAAATGTAGTATAATTGTGTAATCTTGTCTATTATCATTATTATATTTGTAATGAATATATAGATTTTGTTAATTTCTTTCCCTTTACTGTGCCTGTACAAATATGTTATTTTTTTTCACTGAATTACATATTTTTGAAGGATCATGCTATGAGGCTCTGACGCTTACATTCCCTCATTGCCTATGGCTCTCAATACTGGCTTTGTTTCACATGCTCAAATTCCATGGTACCCAGCCTCCCCATCTTCCTGGACCAATCCTTCTTCCTTAAATTCCATGTTTTTACCTGTCAGCACCATTGCCCACTGTGACGATGCTGTGCATAATGTACAAAAATATATATATTATCTGAGGATTACCAGAGAGCCATTTCATGGCCTAATTTCTGGCCCTCTATCTTCTACTATTTTAAGAATCTACTATTTAAAGATAGTAACATATAATATGAAGCTAATGAAAAGAATTTTGCAAAATTTAAATTCAAAAGTTGATTCATTTGCCTTAAATTCATCCATTTATGCAACAAAATGTATAATCTGAAAATTGAAAAGCAGGATGACAGTTAATTTCTTAGGATCAGAATTAGTGTCTCTACTAAGAAATGCTCCTCTTGAGGGGGAAAACAAAAACAAAAAAAACCTCCTTTTTGTTTCAGAGTCATGTTGACTATTGAACAATATTAACTGTGTTTTTGCTGGGTACTCTACCAGGCACTCTTGTTTGAGCAAGAACTAAACAGATTAAGGCTAGTGACCATTAAAACCAGTGACTTAAATCTAAAGATTGATCCAGGTTTATATATAAAAAAAAGAAAACTAAAGTTGAAAATGACATATACAATATATATGACAGGCAGAGTTGTTATTTTATTTGCCAAAGTTTAAAGAGCTCTTACAAACCAATAATAAAATGCAGTAAGAAAAACAACAAATGGGAGCAGGGTTTGTAGGGAAGGTCAAGAGCCTGCTGTGTCGGTTCCGAGGAGAGATGATGGCTTGGGGTATTGTCACAGCAGAGGAGATACTGAGAAGTGGTTGGATTTGGGATATACTTTGTTGGTAAAGCCAATCTTTTAAGATTTACTGGTGGATGAGATGTGAAAAGTGCAAGAATGAGTAAAATTTAAAAAGATTATTGAGTCTTAGACAATAGGTACATGTTAGTGCCATTTAAAAAGTTGAGTAATATGGGGAAAGGAAAAAATGGGATGGGTCATATTGTTTTGACCATGTTAAATTTGGGATGCTTCAGACACATCAGTGTTGAGTCAGGATAGGCTAAGTTCTGCTGCAACAAACAGCCTTCAAAATCTGGTGGCTTCAAACTATAAGATTGATTTCTTTTTTTTTTTTTAAAGATTTTATTTACTTATTCGACAGAGATAGAGACAGCCAGCGAGCGAGAGAGGGAACACAAACAGGGGGAGTGGGAGAGGAAGAAGCAGGCTCATAGCTGAAGAGCCTGATGTGGGACTTGATCCCATAACGCCGGGATCACGCCCTGAGCTGAAGGCAGACGCTTAACCGCTGTGCCACCCAGGCGCCCCTATAAGATTGATTTCTTGATCATTCTATATGCCCATCTCACATTGTCAGGGTCTCTGCTCCTTTTTATTCTCATTTCAAGACTCAGTTTGGTCAGATTATTGCTGATCACCATGGCATGGAAAAAGAATGAGTGGAGAATCACACACTGGCCATTAATGCTTCTGTCTGAATGTGACGTGTCATCTCCATACTCTTTTTATTATCCAAAGTGAGCCACATGGCCACACCTAATCCCAAATGGGCAGGGAAGTACCGTGTTACCAAGTCCTTGAAGGAAAACTGGATATTTAAATGACTATCTCAGCATCCAAGTAGAGATATCTTCTAGACAGTTAAATATATAAGTCTGAGTGGAGAGGAGAGGGCTTCAGACAGAGAGTTGGATATTGTTAGATATTTAAAATTTCACAGCTAGGATAAAGTATAGAAACCAAAAAGAAGAGAGCTGAGGACAGAATTATCTATCCGTTAGAAATACAGTAGAAAAGGAAAAACCATCTAAGGAGACATACAAAGAAGTGTCATTTATGTGTATGCGTGCACGCACATCTACGTGTTTCTGTCTGTGTTTATATGGGCAGACAGGTGTAGTAAATGAGTTTGAAGAAAAGTTAGGGGTGTTTGTGACTTTTTTAGACAACCATGTATTAACTGATTTGCTAATGTACTCCAATATTATTTTTATAAACTTAGAAATCCAATAAGGTAAGGAAAATCTTTATATAAAAACCGTTTGGAAGTGGGGGCATGGGAGGAAAAATAACGTTTAAGTAGGCTGAACAGGTGAATATGAGGCACTTTATAAGAAGCTAGAAGGCAGGGGCGCCTGGGTGGCACAGCGGTTAAGCGTCTGCCTTCGGCTCAGGGCGTGATCCCGGCGTTATGGGATCGAGCCCCACGTCAGGCTCCTCTGCTATGAGCCTGCTTCTTCTCCTCTCCCACTCCCCCTGCTTGTGTTCCCTCTCTCGCTAGCTGTCTCTATCTCTGTCGAATAAAATAAATAAAAATCTTTAAAAAAAAAAAAAAAAAAAAGAAGCTAGAAGGCAATTTGAATGTATGCCTGAACTCAGTTGTTAAATGATAGCTGTTACATAGAAGCCATACACTTGCGTATTAAACATTAAACAATCTGAATAGATGGAGCCCATAGACAGGTATCCCAGAATGAAACCTAAAATAAGTCACTTATTTAGGACTCCATTTTTTTTTAAGAAACTGTGAAGAGGGACTAGCATATTTTGACTTATGACCGTGTTCTTTTGTAAACCATTTTATTTTGTTTGTCCTAATTTGTTCCATATTATTTCAGTACAAAGTTAGCAATGGATTTCTCTTAATTATTGGGGTAAGCAGGATCTAGTATACAAAGTTCCAAAAAGAAAACAGAATAGTATATAAATAAGGCTTTAGGAAATCTATTCGGTTGCATGCCAACTAACCTAATCAGACCTAAATTCGAAGACTAATGTTGTTTAGGGCTATCTAACTGTATAACAAAATGGGATATTAAACACCAACTTTACATAATAACAACACACATTCTGCAGGATAATTGCTATTTCTGACCAAATTTTAAGTGAAGAAAGTTCTAATTGGGGCATTTTCATTTTAGTCATTTCAGTAACTAGTCATTAGTCACATAATTTTTTTTAATTTTATGTCACATGCTTCAAAGAGAATTGGTGACACTTCAAGGAATTAGGCAAAACAAACAAAAAAGAATCTGATGAAAAGAGCAAAATTTAGCTTTAAAAAAAAGGCTTAACCTGTTGAAATCCTTCTACCACTGCAATTATTCCCTCACATAAGAAACTGGGGGGAAAGTGTTATTTCCACTTAGCTCATTGGTTCTCAACAAGGGATGATTTTGCTCCCTGGGGGACATTTGGCAATATCTGGAGACGTTTTTGATTCAGACTGGGGAGGCACTCCTGGTATCTAGTGGGTAGAAGCCAACATCCTATTATTTATAGAACAGCCTCCATAATAAGGAATTATCCAATCAAATGTGTCAATAGTGTCAAGGTTGATAGACACTGACCTAGCCTCAAATAAGAATGCAAGATCCCCCATACTAAAATCTAACCTATGAAGATTTAAGCCTCTGATCTTCGTTAGCTGAGCCCAGTTTACCTAGGATTGTTTGAAGACCTGGAATCTGTTCAAACTGCAAACTGTAAACATATGCAGTCCACACTTCCCATCATGCCTCACCAGTATCTGCCTCATTTCAAAAATATTCCCTGTCCTTTGATTTGCTGGTTTGCCTTAGAAAGTATGACAATAACTGAAGATATTTGCATACTTGGACTTGCATACTTGGTCAAGAGGTTCAGGGTCAAGGACTGTGGGTATTACAAAGAATTGCCTTTACTAACACTTTATTGTGAACATATGTCTTTCATTAAATAAATAAAACCCCATTTTTATAAATTTGGGCAACTTTTATGTGCTTCCATTAAAAGCCAATTTCAAAATTAGAATTCCGTGGAAACAGAAAAGTTAAAATATTTCTATATTTAAGCATTATAACAAGATATAAAATTAGACTGAGGTACAGTTAAAATCTGAGCCTTTATCAAGAAAAACCTTTCTAATGTTCCAACCTAAACATCATCATTTGGCCCTTTCCATGTGGTCCAACAATTCAACTCACAGATTGTTGAAGAGGAAACTTTCTTGACCAAAGTATGGAATGTATTTTCTGTGCATCAATTTTTTTTTTAAGTCACTTTAAGACAGCCGGTACACCTAGACCCAAAGATAAAGTCACCTACGTCAGTTTGCCCAGCCCATTTACAGGTAGAGTTTTTTAGGCATTGAAACATCAACCTACATACTTTGATTTTCTTCAAATGTGACAAAATTACTGGAGTCAGTTGTAGAAGCCAAGTCTTATGAAGGCTTTTTAGCAATTTTACGTTTCTAATTCATGTGAAATTGCCGAGAGGGTTATAATTATGATGAATGATTAAAGGATACAATTTATAGTATATCGATGTATAGAATGTGAGTATCACATCAAGGAGTGGGGCTAAGTTTCAGCTTGGATTCTATAAAATGGCATAATTCTTGTGGTCCTGGAATAGATCTTTAACAAAGACACT
Organism: Ailuropoda melanoleuca; assembly: GCF_002007445.2. NCBI lineage: Eukaryota > Metazoa > Chordata > Mammalia > Carnivora > Ursidae > Ailuropoda > Ailuropoda melanoleuca. The sequence continues at coordinate 76,288,542 of NC_048225.1, forward strand.
GTATTACAACTGGTTAGCAAATAGGAAGGCCTCCCAGATGGTGAGAAAGCAGTATTTAAATTTTAATACTAGACGGGGAACATTAGGCACAGATTTGACAGAACAGAATTTTGTATATTGGTAAGTTGTGTAATACGGTTAATTTATCTGTTTCTTATTTGGTTATTTTCTGTCTTCTTAACCGTACTTCAACTGTACTTCCCCCAATGGTTCGTTAACTTATTATATCCCTAGAACTTGGGACATAATGGTAGTGAGTAAATATTTATGGAACCGTTTAATGAATGAATATATATGTTGGAAGAAACAAGTCACAAACTGTGAACTTAGGTATATAGTTACAGGGGAGAAGTAGGTGACAGTGCAAAGAAGGGAAATTGGGGAATGGTAGGAATAGGGAAGGGAGAGGGAGGGACATCGAGACCGGAGAAATAGCTTCCAAAATCTCTAGCCATCAACCTGGTCACCATGACAGATTCATCTGAAATTACTGTAACCAATTCTCCAACATACATTTAAATGTTTACGTTGCCAGATCACTTACCTCATTCTTAAGGGCTAGGCACAATAAAGTACTAATAAAATTAATTATTGGACTTTTTTCCCAATATGTGTAACTTAAATCTGATTGAGCTTTACTCTCAGCTCTAGCAATCTGTTTTGTACCATGGGAAGAACATCTCTTTATATCTTAATCTTTTTTCAAAATAGGGATAATAACATTATTATAAAAAGGAAGACTCTCAGAATTGTTTCATTTTCTTACCTTTTGTCTCTGTGTTCCCAGTTCAAGGGATGGTCCTACTCTCTGATGAGGCCATCTCTTTAGCATTATTTTAGAACTTCGCTTTAATCAGTTATTTCCGTGCTCTTGGATTTTTTAAAATTTAAGCATAGTTGACATGCAATATTATATTAGTTTCAGGTGTACAACATAGTGATTCCACTTTTATATGCATTATGCAGTGATCACTTCAATAAGTATAGCTACTATCTGTCACCATATAAAATTCTTACAATATTGACTATATTCCCTGTGCTGTAAATTGCATCCTGGTGTATTATTTATTTTATAACTGGAAGTCTGTACCTCTTTACCCCCTTCCCCTATTTTGCCCATTTCCCTATCTCTTCTCCCATCTGGCTACCACCAGATTGTTCTCTATCTATGAGTCTGTTTCTGTTTTGTTTTGTTTGTTCATTTGTTTTGTTCTTTTAGATTCCACATATAAATGAAATCATATGGTATTTGTCTTTCTCTGTGTGACTTATTTCCCTTAGCATAATATCTCTAGGTCCATCGTGTTGTCAAAAATGGAAGATTTCATTCTTTTTTATGGCTGAATAATATTCCATCTTTATCCATTCATCTATTGTTGGATACTTAGGTTGCTTCCATATATTGGCTATTGTAAATAATGCTACAGTAAACATAAGAGTGCTTATATTAACTTTTTGAATTAGTGTTTCATTTTGTTTATATAAATAACCAGAAGTAGAATTACCGAATCTTATGGTAATTCTAATTTTCATTTTTTGAGGGACTGCCATACTGTTTTCCACAGTGGCTGCACCAATTTCCATTGCATTTCCACCAACAGTGCACAAAGGTCCCCTTTTCTCCACATCCTCACCAACACTTGTTATTTCTTGTCTTTTTGGTACTAGCCATTCTGACAGGTGTGAGGTGATATCTCATTGTGGTTTTGATTTCCTCTTGGATTTTCATTCTGTTTTCTTCTACTAGCTTTATCTCCCCTGCCTTTGTATGCATATACATATATATATGCATATATATATAAACATACGTTTATATGTATGTATATATATATTCTCTAACTGGCTTTCCCATTCAAAAAACTGTCTATTCCTCTTTTTCCCTTCACCACTAAGTCTCTTTAAATTAGTTCATTTAATCCTCACAACAATCCTGTAAGACAGTGGTCCTCAGCTGGGGAGATTTAGCAATATCTGGAGACATTTCTGACTGTCACAGTTGGATTGAGGGGAACTACTGGCATCTAATGGGTAGAGGTCAGGGATGCTACTAAGCATCCTGTGAGGCTCAGAGCTAAACGTCTAAATGTCACCAGTACTTCTGTTGAGAATCCCTGCTATAAAGTAAACATTATCTTCTCCATTCTAGAGATGAAGAATATGGAGCTTAGTACAGGTAGCAGACTAGCCAAAGATCACATACTTAATAAGTGAAGGAATCAGGATTTAATTCACACCTAGTTTTGAATCTAGAGTTGGTGAACTTTCTAATATATTGAAACTCAGTTTCAACCAGTTTTTTATCATATGTAAATTTAGGGTAAACATTTTTGTGCATAATTCTTCATATGCATTTTTTATTACTTCCTTAAAGTAGATTTGTAGAAGTGGAATTGGTATTGAAGGGAATGAATACAGAGTTTTTTTTATTTATGCTACCAAATTACCTTCCTCAAAGCCCGAGCAGTTCACATCTCACCTGACCCGAACCTGCAAAGAGCAACACAGTTTTCTCGTAGCTTATTTAATCCTTGCCAGTTTGATCATCTGCCTTTCCTTAAAAAACAGACGAACAAAAATCTCTGCTGCTCAGATAGTTTCCTTTCACTGCAAACCTATTGACCCTTCTGAGGAGAGGAACAAAGAAGTCTAGAGTTTTAACACTTCAGTCTGAACTCAAATCCTAGCTCTGCCACTTAATAGCGGGGCGGCATTGTGCAAGTTACTCCGAGTCTCCCTCTTCGTTTGTTAAATGGACCCTGATGATCATCTCTACCTCACAAATGAGATAATCCTTGTGATGTATGTAGGACAGTGCCAGGAACAAGGCGGGATTCTGAAAAGGTATCAGTCCCATTAGTTTTTGTATTTGCTTGGTCTCTTAGACTTTGTTGAAGTGCCATGATTCTGGACCCAAGAGATGCTCTGACCCCAGTATCATCCTCATTCTCCAAATATCATCTCTTTTCCAAGCCCCCTGTTTACAGGGACCTCACTATTTGCTAACATTCTGAAAGGCCTCAACTGAGCTACCTATTCCCAAGCTACTGCTTGACCTTTACATTCAGGATTTGTCTATAACCTGGCATCTTTGCTCCAGAGCATTCTTCCGTGCCCTACTAATAAACCATTTCCATCTAGGTATTGCGGATTATCCTCATCAGTAGTTCTCTGCTTTTGTATTTTCTTACATCAAAGTTCTATATAGAAGCATTTCCAAAGTATGCTCAGCCTATTTAAATAAGGAGATTCGATTATCAGAAATGTTTGGATTACATTGTACCCTCTATCTCCTTTCTGTTGAGACACACAGCACATTAGCATTTTTTTTAAATTTGAGAGTCCTGGAATGTGAATGTGAATTTGACACGGCAATTCTTTAATTTATTTTGTCAAATAATACCCCCCCTTATTTTTTAAACAGTACCTATCACCATCTAGTAGTATCAGTGTTCAGTGGGAACATTCTTGCAGAGGAGGCAAAAGGGTGAGGAACAGCCTCTAGCTTAGGGTTTCTCCATGTGGTCCATCTGACCCGCATCAAACATACCCAGGCTGCTTTTTAAGAAGGCAAACTCCTGGTCCACTCCCAAGTCTTCTAAATTTAAATATCTCAGGATGGCTCCAGGGAATATGCATTTTAAATAAGCTGCCAGGGTAATTTTGATAACCTCTAAAGTTTTATAATCACTACTCTAGGTACCAACACTAGGCACAGAGTAAGGTACAAAAGCTATTAACATATCCCTTCCGTCACCACTGGGGGAGAGTTTACACCTGTGGCCTTTGATTATACTGTGAGGTAGATTGGGTAATGCTAAGAATCGTGCCCTATGTCTGGGTTTATTAGAAACTCAACTTTCCAATCATACCCCTTCCCCACCCTTCAGGTCCCCGTCCACTGTGATCAATAGCAAATCGTTTTGCTGGTTGCTAGGGAGCCTGTGAATGGATTCTGTTCGCAACTCTGACACTGCTGGTGGGGAATCATTCCCTTCCCTCATTGAAAACAACTGTTGGCGGTCCCCAGGCTGGAAGGAAGAGCTAGAGAGGCCTAATACATTTCTTCATGGCACAGGATGAGAGCAGCTACAGGCCACCGGGTGTGCCCCAAGAGCTCAAACCAGCTCACTTTTTTCTGTGTATTTGTTTGTTCAAGGAAGTCATTACCATATCCCTTTGTACTTTTTGGGCTAAGAAGCTCTGAAAACTTCCATGGAGTTTTTCAGATGAGCCTAAGTGTATAACCAGTACCTCATTTTGGTTTTAAATCCAGAGTGAAAGTAGATCTGAACTTAAGGCATATAAATGGTAGAAGGTTTATTTGTATAGGTTTATAGTTTTAGGGTTTTTAAAATCTTTTTGCTTTTTAGAACTCTTCTGCTGTATAATATTAACTTGTTAAAAGGTATTTTCACATTTTCCTTCTTTGGTGATTTCCATACTTTGTATCCTGCCAAGTTTGACCATGATGATGTTCACTGACATTTGTTTTTCTAAATAGAAAATAATGTTTGATTGCTTTTAAAGGAGAGTTGAGGGTAGCCTCTGGTTGTGAAATATTTTGGTATGTTAAGTTGTTCCTTTTCAATGCATAAGAAACTATTTCATTCTTGGGACTATTTTAGAGTCTACCTTTAACTAAATTGTCTTCCTGACTTGTGATAGTATTGAAAATTTGCATTTGCTACCCTTGGGCAAGAGGGACAGGGGGAAGATGCCATTCTTGAAAATTTTGACCCAAACTCTATTATCTGTTTCCATCTATTTTTCCACCAGTCTGTTTCTAGAACATTTGCACTGGCTCATATTGCCTTAAGAAACCTCATCTCTGGGGCGCCTGGGTGGCACAGCGGTTAAGCGTCTGCCTTCAGCTCAGGGCGTGATCCCAGCATTGTGGGATCGAGCCCCACATCAGGCTCCTCTGCTATGAGCCTGCTTCTTCCTCTCCCACTCCCCCTGCTTGTGTTCCCTCTCGCTGGCTGTCTCTATCTCTGTCGAATAAATAAATAAATAAATAAATAAATAAATAAATAAATAAAAGAAACCTCATCTCCGTTGATCACTCTTGCCCTTGCCCTATTTTCAGCATTAGTCATCTGCTCAGAAACCAATGATGACCTGGCCTGGCAGGTTATCTGCTCAATCAAAATACTGTGGTTCGATTATGCCATGCTGTGCTTAGGGGTCAAAGCACCCAGAGGAAAAACAAACACTTGGTGTTCAGCCATATTTTAGGGCAACGGCTTCCTGAATCTTCCCCCACTTTAGGAAGGCACCTCCTTGCCTTGGATTAACCTCCCAGTCTCTCATAGGTGAAGGCAATCTGTGAGCCAGCCTTCTTTCATACATCATTCCTGCTTGTCGTCTCTGTTGGATTTTGGTGTTATTTATTGTTCCTCTCAATTCACCTCAGTTCAACAAGCCTTTATTAAGCACTTGCTAGGTGCCAAAAATGTAAAACTTACTGTCATCCATGATTTCTGTTTTTAAAGAGCTCATTGTCTCACAGAAACTTCTAACAGAGGGTGATAAAATGTATGCTCAGGGTTCAGTGGCTCATAAGGAGCTCGTGGCTGCCTGTGGCGTGGATGGGGAAGGGTAGCTCCCGATTTGTTGAGGTCAGACGTGGTGGGACTTATACCTAATCAGGCAGAAGCTATGACAGATCAGAGTGGTGTTTTAGACTGTTGAGTCTAGCAGCAGGTGAAGGTGAATTTAATGGGAGGCTGGAAGACCTATCAGGAGATTCTCATAAGAGTCAAAGAAAGAGGTGGCGAGGGCCTGAACCAAGGAAAGTTTTAAGGAATAGATGATGATGTGAATGAAAAATGTGCCCCTTCCCAATCATTTGGGTTAGATTCATTCTAGGAATGTAGTATGTGATCAGCATGAGATGGAAGTTGACGCATTCCTTTGCATTATAAGTCATGGGTTGACAGCTTCTCCTCCTCAGGGGAAGCACCACTCTGTCCCCATTGCTGGTCCCAGCTTCTGTTTGTTCCTGTCTCCCAGAGTGGTCTCCTGCCTCTCTTCCACCGGGCTGCTCAACACCTATGCTCATCAAGGTTTATGTTGCCCATCCTGATGAACTTTTCCTGATTACAGTCACTGACAGACACTGAACACTAGTGGGCTTTACCATCCGTATGACACAAAGTGACAAATGAGAATAAATTGTTGTAACCACTTGTCATTGATTTTTTTGGTAGGATTTTTTCTCACCAAATCAATGCACCAGAACATTTCTGTAGTTTAAAAAACAACAACAGAAAAAGCAAGCGTGGAGAATTTGTGATGTCGGCCACATTCTGTGTCTTATCTATTGTCTCTGTAATCTGTAAAGCTATTTTATTTCTGATATGAGCCTGTTTTTTGTTCCTTTCCTCTTACATTTTTCTCTTTTTTTTTTCCTTACCTTTTTTGGGGGGATCTAGAGAGAGTGTTTTAAAATGGGAAATTCCTTAAGAAGCCTACAAAATATATTTTCTCCATTGAGTTAAAAAAAAAAACCTCCATAGCAATAAACTTGGTTTAATGTGGTCAGTTTTATCACAGATCAGGCCTGCCCAAGGCAAGGGAGCTCAGCCAGTAATTTGGAAAGCCTTTGAAGCCACATGCACATGTATACATTAACCTCTAAAACTAACCATAATTTTAATTAACATAAAATAATCTAAAGACATGCTGATTAGGCACCGTGTGGCTTGAACAAAGCATTCTGGGCAGGGGGCTGGGGAATAGAGAACTCTGACCACTCCTATCCCCAACAAACAGGGCTTTCTTTAATCATTTAGAAGCACATTTCATTTTGCTCAACTTTTTTTTTTCCTTCCATGATGTTCTTGGAGACCAAAAACAACAAAATTCCAAAAGCTTTTGCTAATTAAAGCGAGAGGAACTGAAACTGTTATAGATTATGTCAGTTAAACCCCAAATTAGAAAAAAAAAAAAGTAAGGCTCCAGATCTCTTTTAAAGTATATGATTTACGCCATATTCCAGTAAATTGATGCAGACCGAAAACTTTTCATTCATTTCTCTTGTGTGTCATGTGGGGCACACTTAGAGCAGTTGGTTCTCCTAGGGACAAAGCAGGAAGAATTAACTCGAGCCAGTGTTGCTTTTTATGATATGTGGTTTTGAGTTTCAGAAGAGTGGAGTACAGTGTGAATCATGGAAGCGACCGACTGAAAAATCCTCAACTCTGTAACAAAAAGCAGATTTTTTTCCACATTTCTTCCAAGTTTTTATTTCACATGCAAGTCTGAGATACAAAATATTCTGTAAAACTGTAAGGAAGCCACAGTAGTTCTTGCTGTTTGGGGGTTTCCCAGGGAGAACCGTGTTCAGAATGTTCCTTTTTTTGCCAAATGGTTTATTATGTGGACTGAACGGCCCAACAAAACAGACAACACCATCTCCATTTTATTATACATGTTATTTACTGGGGTTTCCCTGAAGAAAGCTTAAGAATTCTTTCCCCATGAGTCACTGACCAAGTGATTGTTTTTTTAAAATATAAACTTTCCTTCAGCTGGTCAATTTGGAACACAGTCTTCTCATCTTCTGTTCACTTCAGGGCTGCTTCCCCTTCATCTGTAAATGATCATGTCTATAGCCAAATCGAGTGCCTTCAACGTAGCCAATTTCTTTCCATTTAACACTTTAAGAAATCAACAGCCTGGTCAGGCAAGATTCAGAGGACACTGTCCTCTGAACGTGACCTACATAATTATATTTTCATTGCTTTGGCAAAATGCCTCTCCTTGGTTTAATTTGTGCTGGAATTAATGGGATGTGGAATTCACCCTTTCTCCCCAAGAACTGTTGGTGATCACTGCACCCAGGCCATGTTACGCTTTTACCTTTGTGAGTGGATTAGAAAGTGTTGTCCTCTATTCTTGTCTTCTTATAGAACAGGGATCTGTAATCATCGTCCTTGCTAGTAGTTGAACTTTCCAATTAAATGTTGACGCCTTAACAAATGTGTCAATATGAATGTTAATCAAGATCAACTTTTCCTCCGTGAAAATGGCTCTATAATTGCAATCATCCATTCTGAAGGAACAATGTTATTTTAGAGAATATTTCTGAACCCCTTCCCACCCACTTTCCCAGTGGCTATAAGAAGCCTGCCGTTGCCAACTGAGTGGTCTAGAATCCCTGCTAATTACCTCCTTCCACAGCTTTTGATTTTGAGCCCAACTGATGGCGCCAGAGGCTGAACCACAGTCAGATCTACAGGCCCCGATTTGCCAGATGGAATCTATGCAGTTTGTTTCCTTTCTCACAGTGTTTTTTGATGGACTCAGCTCAAACTGGAAATAGAATAGGAATTACTTCAAAATATTAATGGCTGATGGTTTAAATTTTGAGAAAAATAGCCATGGAATCCTAATTCGTTGCCCATATGGGTGTGTGAGTGAGTGCGTGTGCGTGTGCATGCGTGCACGTGTGTGTGTGAGCTTACAAAAGGATACACGTAAACATATCATAAAATTGTTTTTCCAAAGATATTGGCATTCTTTTAATTATATTCCACTAAGTATACAAATACCAAATGCTTCAGAATACATCACATTTGATATCCTTCTAAAGCTTTTATTCCATTGCCTATTGATGGCTAATATGTAGGGTTTCGTGTCCAAATCAGATGTGCCTAGAATATTTGCTGAGTGGCATCCTTTAAAAACCTGAACACAAAGGTTTAGTTTCATCGTGTTTAAAAATTTTTGTTTCTCAAAAAGTATTTTCTCAGCTATAACTTGCTTTCTTATTTGAGTTTCCTTTGGAAGAGAAATTGATTATGCTAGAGAAAATAACGTGAGTGGACAAAACAGTCTGAGACAACTGTGAGTTAAAGACTTTCTAAGTGAACTACTTTTCTCCCTATTAATTTGGTTCCAAAGGCATTTGGGGTGGTGTGGTAGTAAGTCAAGCATTTCAAAATCTATAGGGCAGAGTGAATGGAAATTTAGCTCTCAGGTTTTGGGTTTTTTTTAATTGATGGGAAGTCAGAAAATCGTGCATAATTTTAAAGAGCAGGTAATCTAACCCCCCCACACACACACACAGACAGCCTGTGAATCATTAGAATAAGTCTTCTTTGTCAAAGTTACCAACTTCTAAGTATATTTGTGCTCACCTAATTCACTTATTATCCCACAGACGTTTAGTTAGCACCTTCATGTGTCTGATGCTTGTGCTTACTGCTGGGTATACAGCGTGAAGGAACCCTTGTTCTCAAAGAGCTCCCAGTCTGGTAGGGGAGACTGATAAGAAAATCATTTGTCTCACCCTGTATGATAATTGCTGTAATAGTTATGTTAGGAAGTAAAGATGAGAGGTGCCTAATTATTTTTCCTGACTAGCAGGAATGCAGATCAGAAAATGCTTTAGAAAGGAAGTGACTTTTGCAGTGAATTTTGAAGGCTATAAGTAAGAATCTGGGAGAAGGCTGGGGGAGGGGCATGGATCTCAGGCAGAGGAACAGTATATGTAAAAATTCAGAGAAATGAGAGTGTGTTGGAGTAACTGAAGGTGGATGACTATGACTACATAAAGTTTGTTTGAAGATGTGCAGGGGGAGCTGAGGGAAAGGGGGTGTAGATGGATGACAAATCTTGCTGAGCTCTATATGCCGTGGAAAATTAACTAATTAGCAGTATAAATGAAAAAGATTGTCTATAGCATATTCTTTTTTTTGAAATTAAATATAACTGAAAAACATCTCTTTAAAACTGCATATAGATGCAATAAAATAATAATAGGAGAAAGGCAAGGTAATGATGATTGTCCTCACTGATCTTTGCCTCGGGTGGCAAAGGCAAGGAGATGACGAGTTGGTTGGAAGGTACCATATGAGTAGATGCAGATGGGACTTATCTTTAGAAAGTCCCAGCTTTTGGTTTTGGTAATGAATTCAATGGTGCTTATTACATTATAAAAATAGCTAATTAAAAATCTAAATAAGTAAGTAAGTAAAATTGGTCTGCACATTGACCAATGATGAAAGTGTGCCATGAACCAAGGATTATGATTCAACCAATTTTTGATACTTGGCGGAGACAGGGCAGCCTCAGAATTTCCTAAAATTGTTGAAGTCCACCAATTCCTAGTTTCAGGAAACAACAAGTCCTAAATAGGATTAAATAATAAATAAATAGATACCCAGGCACATCATAGTAAAACCATGGGACACTGAGGAGAAAGAGATCTTAAAAGAAACCAGGATAGATCACCTACAAAGGAAGTAGAATTAACCTATTGATCAGTTAACCTGTAAGCATCATTGCATAAATAAATGTTAGAGCCAGGACTCAGGTTCATATCTTCTGATTTCTATTTCCATGCCTTTCTAATATTCTATCAAAATTTATCACACATTCTTGTATAGAATATTTTGTTCACTGTCATTAATGCAAACCAGAAAAATAAAATCAAGGAACTCAAAAATTTGAAAAGCTGGAAAAAAAACTTACTAATAATCTAACATATGAAAATTTCAGTAAAACTTATTTAGGTACAGAAGAGAAGGGGGAAATAACATTTGTTTAATGCCTAAGTATGTGCCAAGCATTGTGCTAATGTTTTTAAAAATGCCATTCGGTTCTCTCAACAGATATTTATGGGTTGTAGCTCTAATTTCCATTTTGTGGTATGAGAGATCATGGCTTGGAGAGATGAACTAACTTACCTGATTTCACAGAGCTGGTAAATGGTAAATTCAAACTCTGGAGAGGTCCCATCCAACCCTGCCCAACCTTCCCATCTTCTCAGTAGCATTTTTAATAAATGAATAATGTAATTTATATTACCCGTTTGGTGTCACCAGATGGAACCCTTTCTGGGTAGCCTTCCAATACCACCACTCCCAATATCAGGGTTCCTGACCCTGTAGACTTGCCGAAGGATATCATTTCTTCTTTTGCACTTCTCTAGACCTCGTTCCCACTCGGATACTTCACCAGTTTCTCCACCACATGTTTGGTTATCCATTTAAAGTAGACGGGCTATTTTCTAGTGGTGCAAAGGTTTTGGATACTGGCTCTTACACTGGACGAATTACTGAATACATTTGGGCCTCAGTTTCCTTGGAGGCAAATGGAGAGATAACACACACCCTTCAAGGATTAGTGTGATGATTAAATGAGAAAATAAAATCAATAAGGCCCTTAGTTCTGTCCCTGGCACTTAGAAGTTCTCAGTAAGTGATTGCTGGTGCTAACGTTCAGTGAGAGCTTATAAAAGCTCAGTGTTCTCCTTTTCACCTCCTAGTTTGTCTAAGTGACGCATCTTTACTTAGTCTGCTGGTTGTGTTCTGATATAGCCTTGGACCAGTTGTCATTGACTTTAGATCGTTTTAATAAGAAAATAATTATAAAATATTGTTTTTAATTTCACATAAACATAATATAAATGGATATAGGAATACATTACCAAATACCCATTTTCTAAATCGATATTAAAAAATTCCCATTCATCTCCTGAGTCTAATTCACTAGGGTGGAATACATGAAGCCAACGTTCACTAAACTTCTAAAGAATTCACCTGTTATTTAGGGCATTTTAGCCAAAGAGTATTTTTGCACTCAGGATTTATTATACTGAATGAAGTGGCTATGCATAATCATTTTAATGTTACAGTGATACGTGAAGAGGATTATTATAGTGTCAGCAGTTAGAAACACAAAAGCACTAAATACACATGTATATAGACAGCTCATCCTGAGGCCAGAAGAGGGAGGAGGAGAAAAAGAAAAAATGTTATGCTAAATCAGTAAACATGTACATTGGATGATGCATGTACATGATACATACAAAATGCTAAACTGGCATAGATTTCTGGAAAAAAGAAGGCCTGTTGTTTACTCACATTGTACAAATGATAAACCTAGTAGGCAGAAATTTTTATATTTTACATTCCAATTAATCTATTATTTTTTTCAAACAAAGAAGATAAATAAATTTGTTATAGAACATCTTTCTTCTGCATGTTTAGTGGCCTGACTGACTTGCCATTTCCATTCTTCTTTAGGGCTTTCTGGAATGGTAATAAGATTGTGAAGTTGCTCACATTTTTCATACCCTTCCATTTTATCTCATTAGTGTGTGTGTTTCTTGTAGGTGGAGCATTTCTCTGGTTAATGACTTCATATGCTCATGAATCTAGATAGGTGGATTTTTTTTCACTTTGCAAAACAACACATTCAGTGCCACTCAGTTATTTATGCAGCATTCAGACTTTTAGAAGATTGCTAACTATTGTGGAGTAACTAGAAAGGATGAAAGGAAGTGCTTAGCTTTGGAGAAAAGTAATGTAAAAACAGTCCTCCACGGAGCACAGCAATGCAATAAAGCACCTAGATTATCTGTTAAACTGTCAGAGACCAGAGTCTGCTAGATAGACCGACAGGGGAAGAAAAAAAATTGCAGTTCTTACTCGTGTTATACTGACTTTGTAAAAAGGATTTTGCTCTCTTTTACACAACACACAATTCATAGGATCTTTTTAGATCAGCGGGTAACTCATCTGTCTGCATATCCATGGAACTTGCCAGCTGTTAACAGCACAGCATAACACTGCTGAACAGTTCAGGGTGCAGGGATAAGAAATATCATTGTCCCATTCCCATCTGAAACAACATCAGCAAATGTAGGCCAGCTAAATAGAATTATCCAAAATGGAGCCCGTCTGAAATTCCAAGTCTCCCCCCTCTTCTTCTTTCTTATGGCTGAAATTCATTTGCATCCACTGAAACCCTTTAAAATATTACCCTCCTGGGAAACCCTGAACCCCCTCTAGGATACTTATAAACATTCAGTTGTTTCTGATCAGACCCATGTAGTTTGTAGTTTGAGTCCTCTGACTCATATTTTAGTATTCCAGCAAAGAAAAATCACTGCCACAAATGTAGCAAATATTTACCATCTAGATTCTCTTGGTTCCGGGACCTCCTGCAGCATTTTAAAAAATTTCCATACCTACTTTATGCGTAAAGGTCTTAATTTCAGTGCTGCCTTCGGCAGCACACATACTAAACGTCATAATTCAAGAACTCTGACTCTTATCTGAGCCTTTAGAATGATAAATAGAGAATTTCTTGTGCCCAGAGAAAATGCAAAATAGGAACTAGCAAGTTCCAAAATTTAGCAACAGAGTAATAGATGGCTTTCTCCAAATATCTGTTAAAATTTTAATATAATAAATCATAGGATTTTTTTTAAGTAAAATTACTTAGCGACAAGAATTTAGCACTTTCAAAGCAGCCACATGGGCTGCTGCCCAGAACTCCCTTAAAGATTGCTTTGCTGAGGCTGTTCGACATCTGTCAGCGTTTTCAGCATAAACCATTGGCTCAAAAAAATTCTTCAGGCTGAAACTTGATATATCAGGTCTCAGCTCAGGAGTTTTTAATGTGTATTCAGGAAAATAACTTCAGCTGTTTTTAAGTTAGAGCTATAGAAAAAAATCGAATATCAAGACACACATTTAGTTTATACGTAGGTAAAAAGAAAATGGATTTCTACCCAACTAAAACGAATGGAAAACATCTAAACAATTCAATGGTCGCAAAGTTTTCTTCACACCGTATTGCTGAAACAGGATGTCTTTATTGGAGCTATAGTGATCGCATTCTTTATAGGATAGTATATGGAACTCTGCCCGGCTTTATTTCCAGAGGTCAGAATGTGCCCACCTCTTGGCAGCTGAGGATGAACGGCTTAAGTGACAAATTCCGATCCTTCAGCTTTCCAGATCATTGTACAGCCAGAGACTAACACAATAAGCAGCATTTGCCACAAGGCATCGTGATCCGCTGGTGGACTGTGGTTCTGCACAGCTTCGACATGCATTATGTTGACGTCTAAAATTACTTCTCAGAGTACAGCTGTGTGTGTGATACTGGACTTCATTCCACTGGGTGATCCCGTGTAGTCCGGTTACAACAAGAATGCACTTTTGAACCGAAAACTGTCACTACAAATCTCACTGAGAGTACAAGAATTCATGAAGAGTCCCAGTTTATTGGTTTGTAAGGATTTGCCAATGAAGGTAGAGAGACTGTGTCTTAAAATCGTTATTGCATTCAAGATGGAAAAATCATTTTAATGAGTGAACCACTGATTTTTTGATGTGAACGTTAATTGAAAATAGAAAGGCAGGGAATAAGCAGGCCTTCACCACTCCAGTCCGCTGTGCCAGGTGTCTCTGTTGTAGGCCTTCTGTGAACTAAAGAGTCCCTAAATCACTACAGCATTTCTGAGGGTTACCTCAGGGGAAAAATCTCAAAAATGTATAAACAATTAAACCTGTACTAAAATTGAGCCACTGTTTTACTTAAAGAGATCCGTGTGGCTCCCTGACCTCATCACAGAGTCTTCTATTCCGATAGGATTTTCTTCCCCATAGAGATGGAAAATGCCCCGGTTTTCCTGATTGATCTGTACTTATCACACTGAACTTAGAGCTTTGAACGCCGAATTTCAGTTCTACCTCTTCAACTCATATTGTATGGCCTTGGAAAAAGCATGCATCTTTTTTGACTGTTAGTTACTGAAAAAGGAAATAAGTCTATGTCAAAAGCTCAAAGCGAGTTATATATAAGTAAGACAATTTGAAAATTGTATACCTCTACGTTTATACAAAGTATATATTCATATGAATAGCACACAGAATTGTTACTAGCATCAAAGGAAACTGGAAGTCTAGAGTACCTGCAATCCAAGTAAAATTTGGCAAAAAAAAAAAATGATGGTTCGGATATAAATTGCTTTTAGTATCAACCTCTGATTCCACTTATTCCTTTTTTTTCAAAGTGTTTTGCAAGGAGCAGTAGCTATTCTGAATAGCTAATAACAGTGTCAATATACAGTAGTACTTAATACTACCGGGCTGATGTGTGTGTGCGTGTCTGCGGTATATAAAACATTTTGCTATAGGATATTCTGAAGTCAAAGAGAAGACTTAGCACTGATCAGAGTTCTCAAATCTCTATTATTTTAAACTGTACTAATCTTAGAAAAGGATCCTTTTAAAAGGCCTGGGGACTTTGATTTCCAGCAGTTTTTTAACTAGCTATCTTAACATCAAAACCTCTAGAAATGTTGGAGAAATGCTCTTTTAAATTTCTAGTTGAGCTCACAAGAAAGATAGAAAACGCTGTGGTGCCAACATAGAGAACAGGGAAGTAGGGGGTTAAGACTATGGTGAAGCCACAGCTGTCTGTGGGGCATTTGCCATCAGTGTACTCAAGAGCTTTGCGTTTCCATGGTCATGTGGGATAGGAGTAAAGGTGTCAGCCAGAACAAGTTGGAAAATTGAAACCAAGCCCTCTGCAGTAAGCAGGACCCTCAAAGATATACACCTTCAAGAAGAATCTATCTGCCAGTAATGGAAGAAACAAAGAAAGCTGTTTATCTCAGCTTAAGCTCTGGGTAGAAGGAAAGAAAAACCTTCTTGGAGAATCCATTGTTAGAGAATCCATATAATTTGGGGTTCAAGTTTGTACCACTTACATGGTCAAGCAGAACAACAACTGAAATGTTAAGTTAAAGTGGTCCAGCTTGGAAGCAGTTCTGGGAGCCTGTAGAAACATAAATATTCTCTGAAGGTACACACCCCCACATCAAACCTAATAGGATTCACACAAATAAAGCCCAGCTGGACATAAATACACAATCCAATATTTAAAAGTACCCCCCATGAAAGAAAGAAAGAAAGAAAGAAAGAAAGAAAGAAAGAAAGAAAGAAAGAAAAAACCATCATGAGTGAGTCAAGAGAATAACAGTATAAAAGAATTTGGACTATGTTTTTTTTAAGATTTTGTTTACTTATTTGAGAGAGAATGACAGAGAGCACGAGCGGGGGAGGGGTAGAGGGAGAGAGAGAGAAGCAGACTCTCTGCTGAGCAGGGAACCCGATGCAGGAATCAATCCCAGGACCCTGGGATCATGACCTGAGCCAAAGGCAGACACTTAATGGACTGAACCACCCAGGCAACCTGGACCATGTTTAAAATGTTTAAAGAAATAAGAGCAAATCACAAACTTGAGAAAGGAACACCTTTTTAAAAAGACAATGCATATGTTTTAAAGAGCCAAATAGAACTTTTAGAAATGAAATGCTTATTGAAGTTAAAACTTTATGAATATATTAAACGGCTGAAGAGAGACTAAGTGAAACGGATCGTATACTGATCGCATGCTGATAAATGTTTAATAACTATCTCTCCTGGGGAGTAGAAGAAAGCCCCTGTTATTTAATATTTTCCAGTTTCCATGCTGCACCTACTCCTACCGTGGCCAATTTTAAACTACCAACGTGATGACAGTGAATACAAAACTGGGAAAAGATGCTCTCTGTTGGTTCCTGGATGCTGGTACACCCTAGTTCCTACAACGACTGGTTGTATAACTGAATAAATTGCCCAGAATGCAGCATAGAGAAAGAGATAGGAAATGTATGAGACATGAAAGATAACATGAGGAAATCTAACATATGTTTAATCGTCATTCTAGAAGTGATTAAGAGAATGACTAAAATTTTCCAAAATTGATGTAAGTCATGAATTCTAAGATCTAGGAGAACCACAGATAACATGCAGATACCTGTTGTAATGAAACTGCCAAACACCCAAGACAAAGAGACAATCTTGAAAGCATCCAGAGAAAAAAGAGAGATCAACTTCCAAGGATCAAGAATTAAGACTTCTTAAGAGCAACAATGGAAACCAGAAATAATGGAATAATTTTCAGAGTACAGAGAGAGGAATTGTTAACCTAGAATTGCATAACCTAATTAAAGCATTATTTTAAAGTGAGGGCATAATAAGGACATTTCAAACAACAAAACAGTATTTACCACCAATGGATGAACACAAAAAGAAACACTTAAAGAGGTGTTTTAGGAAGAAGGAAAATGATCTATAAGGATTATGGACAAAGAAATGGATAAACATTTAGGTAAATCTAAGCCAACATGAAAACAACAGCCATAATAATAATATCTGGTAATTAAAAGTCATATAGTGAGTTTTATTTTCCCACAAAAACTGAACAGTTTAGTATGCATTTTAATATATTACCACTTAGAAGTTTTAATCATCCTTTGTTCACTTGTGACTTATAAAACAATCAGAAAAAAATGTTAAAGTATTTTGGTAAAAGATTTCCTTGTTTTAGTCCAGATTACACTCTGTTAAGCATAACAAAAATTGGGGTGGGTTTTTAGTTTATAATGAAGGATCCATAAATATCTCTAAGAAGAAAATACACTCCTCTGTGTTTGTCCTTTATTCTCACACGTGTGTGTTTTCTACTCATTAAGCAAGTGACACCAGCTCGGTCCTGGAATTTAACTCAATTCTGACACTATCTACCAGAAGATTGTGCATCAGACCTCACAGATTAAGGGTTCAGTTCCATAAGAGTGCTCCAATCCCCCACCCAACTGTAGATGCCAATCAAAAATTCAGGTTGTCACCTGTGCTTCCCACCAACCTGCCAGATAGAAGTCCCTACAACCCCTATTCTGGTTTGATAATTTGCTAGAGTGGTTCACATAACTCAGAAAACAGTTTACTTTCTAGATTACTGGTTTATTACAAAGGGATTTAACTCAGGAACGTGCATCCATGTCTTCAGCATCCTGGAAGCTCTCCAAACCCCACCTTTTTGTTTTTACGGAGGTTTCCTTACAGAGATACGACTGATTAAATCATTGCCCATTGTCTATTGGCAGTTGAACTCAATCTCCAGCCCGTCTCTCTTCCCCAGAGGTGAGGGGGATGGAACTGAAAGTTCCAAACCCTCTTATCAATCATATGGTTGGTTCCACTGGCAACCAGCCCCCATCCTTAGGTACTTTCCAAAAGTCCCCTCATTAATGTAAACTCAGGTGTGGCTGAAAGGGGCTATCTTCAATAACAAAAGACACTTTTTTGTCTAATTCTTATCACTTAGAAAATTCCAAGGGTTTTAGGAGCTCTGCCAAGAACAGGACCAAGACTATATGTATATTTCTTAGCATAAATCACAATCTCACAATACTTCAGATTCAAAAAATATGTACCTTGTTGATCTTAGTAGTTCAATTATGTGAGTTCCATGTCATTATTTGTCAGGGATTTCCAATTTAGGGTGAACTGGGAAAGACATATTGCAGTTTATGATTTTGAAAAAGTTGACCCCCAAAACTCTGGAAGTTCAGAGCCTCTGTTTCTCCCTATTCACATGCTGCTAACTTTTGACCACTAGGAGAGTTACATACTCACTCCAACTAATAAGAAAAGATAGAGTTATTTTATACTGTGCTTCAATTAAAAGAACTAGGGCTCCTTGGAGAAATTAGGACTGGAGCGGAGAAAGTACAAAATGAGTACAGAACACCTTATAGTTCCAGAAAGTAAAGAAGTACTCAAAAAAATGATGGGACCATGTTTAAGGATATGGGAGATGGACTTGAGGGGAGGCTTCCAGGGACTAAATCTGAGACCATTTCAGCAACAAAATTATGATAGTAATGGATTATATCCCATAGAATAAGTTAAGAAGCTATATACTTCCATAAATAATTGAATGAGTAAATGAAGAAGGGAAAGCTCTTCCTTACAATATAAATCCAAGTGATACTTTGAGAAGAGAAGATAGAAAATCACCCTTTGCAGAACACCATAGTAGTAACTGTTTCTCTCAAGACTCATCAATGGATGCTAAAATTAGTAGCTGAAAATATGATGAGAAGCAGGATATTTACATAGTTTCAAAATATCATCCAAAAAAATACTTCTTAATTCCAAAAGGGAAAAGAAATAGAACCTTTACAGTGGAGAAACGCAGTGGGCACCATCTTTTTTTTTTTTTTAAGATTTTATTTATTTATTTGACAGAGATATAGACAGCCAGCGAGAGAAGGAACACAAGCAGGGGGAGTGGGAGAGGAAGAAGCAGGCTCATAGCGGAGGAGCCCTGATGTGGGGCTTGATCCCACAATGCCGGGATCACACCCTGATCCGAAGGCAGACGCTTAACAGCTGTGCCACCCAGGCGCCCCAACAGTGGACACCATCTTAACCAAGTGATCAAGTTAACATCACTAACACTAGGACAGACTGATCTCACATGTGTCCTGATATAATGCACTGAGAAGGACACATCGTTTATGTGGCTTTCTTGAAAAAAGAAAAAAAGGCATAACCTAGGAGTGCCTGGGTCGGTTGAGTGTCCGACTCTTCGTTTAGGCTCAGCTCATGATCTCAGGGTCGTGAGATCGAGCCCCATGTCGGGCTCTGAGCTCAGTGTGGAGTCTGCTTGAGATTGTCTTTCTCCCTCTCCCCCTCCCCCTCCCCCCCATCGCTCACCCTCTAACTAACTAAAGTCTTTTAAAAATGCGTAGCCTAAATTCAATTATAAGGAAACATCAGATAAACTCAAATTGAGAGACACTATAAAGTAACTGGCCAGTAGTCTTCAAAATTTCCAGACTGACCATGATTGTGTGGTTTTATAAGATGTTAACATTTGAGGAATTTGGGTCAAGAGCATACAGGAATTCTTTGTATTAATTTTGCAAACTTTTTATAAAACTGAAACTATTTCAAGATGAAATTGTTAAAAAAAAAAAAAAGAAAGAAAAAGATAGGGTTATGATAGTTTTCCTGGGCCTCTCCATCCTCCCTCATCGTCAGAGAGGCCACCTCTATCCAGAGACGTCAATGTATGGCTTCAGTAGAAGACGGCCAAGTGCACGGCTTTAGAAGCAAGGAAACAGTTTTGGTCTAAAGCACAAGGTCCCTACCATGTCGAATCAGAGTAGTAGAGACTATAAAAATGCCATCTTGTTCTCCCTCCTACCCCTCCTCTCCCTCTGCCCCCATCCTCCACTCTCCTGACTGCTTTTAATCCTATTGGGAGGATATACCGGGAGAAAGAAAGAAAAAAAAATAATGAATGGCTGTGTTCCTTGGCACATGAAGAACAGTTTCCCTTTCGGGGTTTCAAGAATAAAAAATGAGAGGCTTTAAATCTTGCTAACTTGTGCAAGAGTGTGTGTGTGTGTGTATGTGTGTGTAGGTAAAAATGTAAACTACGACTGTGGAAAGAATAATGCTGATTTTCAAAATCTAAAGCAAAGGAAAACATTATTCCAGAATAAGTTGTATTAGAGGCCAGCGGGGAAAAAGGACAGCAGATGCTCTTGTTTAGTGCTGGGTGAACTAGGAAATACCCTTTTCATAGCTAACCCTAAAGAGATGAGCTATTGTTGCCAAGATGTGTTTTTCAAATGTCTAGGCTATCTCACAGGATGTGAGAGTTGGTTTAGCCGTGCGAAAGAGTTCTGTACTTTTATTTTAGCCAAATCTCTGCAAGGCTCTCAGTCAGCTCCCTCCCCACCAAAGTGAAGCAGCAACAAGGACAACAAAACCCCCATTGAACGTTGGCAGGAAGCCCATGGCAATCCAGCCTTGCTTTTTCAAAGGCATCTCTCTCAGTTTGATGCCTTGAGTCTCACCCATGAGCTCCAGACTGCTTTTCTTAAGATAGATTGAAGTGAAAAAAGAAGATTATCATTGGTAATTCCTTCTACTTACAAAAAAAAAAAAAAAAAAAGTGGGCAGAATGTCCATGCTCCTGTTGACTCCCTCCCCGGTGCAACAGGGTATGGAAATGGTGCAAGGAGAAGCCACAGATAGAGTATTAGGGTGTGAATTCAGACCGCATGCCTCACTACGCATGAGGCTTTCTGCAGCAGATTTGTTTTCAGTAAGCTGGCCTCCTACCGCTCTATCATTTGGCGCCCAGAGATTCCACCAGGTTGCCTCTCCGTGACTCAGACAGAGTCTAGGGCATCCCTGAATTTACATTAAAAATAAGATACGCGTCTGGACGTGCCACTCCTGCCCCCCGCCCGACACACACTCAATCAGCACCAGGTTGTGCCCTTCCCTCTATAAGTGATGGGCGCCTCTGGCAGTGGTGTTGTTTTTGGCTGGAGGCCTTATAGACCAGCCAGCCGTTGTGTAAGCACGGTCTGTGTGAATTGCTCTGGGGCTAACTGCCTTCTTAGAAGTTCTCGTGCTGTTCTTTACTTTGCCAGCAAGCCGTCGCTGTTGTTGATTTAAATTCCTCACTGTACGTTTTCTGTGCTGTAAGATAGTGAAGTAGAGAGAGTCCTCGCACTGTACGTCTTCAAGATTCTTTTGGTCCTTATTTCTGTAATTTGAGATTGGGATTTTAAGCCAGTGTAGAACTTGTAAATTTGCTAAATTTAAACCAGAATTGGGGGTGGGGTGGGGTTAGTAACTAAACTATTCTGCTGATGCTGTTTTTAAAACTTCTGGTGTGTGTGCCCTTTTATTGTTTGCTCATCATATGGTCTATTCAGAAAAATTTAAAAAAGAAAAAATACTAAGTAGCTCTTGGCAGAAGGTCAAAACCAGCATTGCAGGGAAGGTATTTAAAAGTCTTTTAAGTGTGGCTATTTGTATAAGCAATAACTGAACATTTCTTATGACTAGGGAGGACTGTTTTCACAGTCTTTCATGGAAATATTTCTAGACGATTTCTGTGGCTCTTTTCCTTGAGCTCATTTATTTGCTTTTGCTTCAGAACAGAGCATTTTAATGAGCAGTTTTATGAGCCTAACCTGCGTTCGGCAAGCTCCACATGACTGGATTCCTGTTACACATAACCTTTGCCCTATTTTCCATTAAAACACAAAACTTTCCTTTAATCAACTTTGTACTAAGACCTTGGAGGAAAAAATGCAACAGACACTTTGGTCTACTATCCGGCCCACTAAAATTAATAGGTTTTTGAAATATTTGTTGTTTCCTTATAGTTCCAAAAACTATACACATTAATATTTTAACCACAGATTCCTTTGTTTTCTAAGGTGCTTATTTCCTCCTCTGTTTATACCTTTACCTACTCCATTACTATATGCCTCCCAGTAAATAACTCATTGGAATGTCTTTAAAATCCACTGAGGCAGGTACAGGACAAGTTGAGCCCCAAATTATTCTGGAAATACAACTTTTTGAAAAATGCATAGTTTTCTCCATCTTACATAGAACTGCCAGCGTCAGGAAGCTCCTTCTCGTTTATGGCAAAGCTGAACAGCCATCTGATGCCTTTTGATTCCTTCTCTTTGTGTTTTAATGCAAACGTAGAACAACTGTTTCCCATTTTATACATACTGGCCTCGATATTTTTGTATAGAAGAACTTTCTTTTCTCCAACCTGAAAAATCCAAATTTGTTTCATTTTTCTTTCAGGTCTACTTCCAGTGATTTAAGCAGTATTATTGATATCTGCTAAACATTCCAGTTCTCCCTTTCATTTGAGCAGTGGCGCCCCAAACAGGAAGCAGAGCCCCTGGAAGGTTTCTAACCAGTTCTGAGAACAATGGTGCCATTGTGGTGTGGCGCTCTCCGTTCCCTCTTGGTCATGCATTCCAGCCGTGTTTGTCTTTTAAAACTATACTACGGATTTAAGGTAGTCTGCGGTTCCTTGTAACACCTAGCTCTTTTTCTGCCCTGCTTACTTTAGCCAATCTGTCCTCATCTTATAATCCTGTTTACTTTTTCTTTTTAGGACAAGGAGGGCACTCTTTAAAACACAGTGAAGTAAGTTTAGGGAAAATGAAAGGAAATCTACTTCACATAGCAGGTTATAAACTTATGGAACTCGTTAGTCCCAAAAGGTAGTGCAGGCAGGAAATGTAAATGAATTCGAAAAACCTCTTAGTGGAATTTATGAATGAGAGCCATAAATGGCTACTAAGAAAACCAGGGCTATGCCTGATATTTACCGTTGCAGTCAGAGTTGCTCCAAGGCCTCCTCCCACAGAGGGTCTCTTGCAGTCGGTTGAAATGGCTGACCTTGGGCCTGGCCAACATGAGAGTTGCTGAGGAACCTGTGTCCTCAGCGCTTGTCCCTTCTATGTCCCACTGGGTCACAGAAAGACCCTCCAGGTCTGTTCCGGGATAGGCAACTTTCTTTTTCAAATAACTTTTTTTTGGTAAATTTTCCTTTACCGTTCAATCATCTGCCTACCACAGTGCCAATTATGACTGTCAGTTAGGGCATAATGACGTCTGTTCAGTGGAAACTAGCTGAGATCACATTTGGATCCTAAAACATAGATACTTTCTTTTATGTAAAGTCAGACCCTTCTTTTTCCTGGGAATTTTCAGACCTGAGACCATAAATAACATTTTTGCGTCATCCTGTACTCCATCCTCAGGAGAACCTTCCGTCCCCTAACCCCTTCTGCTCTTCCCCACCTGTATCTCCTTACTGCAGGGTGGCTCACCTGGGGACACTTTTAAAATACAGATGCTCCAGGCCTCAACCCAGATCAATTAAATCATAGTCTCTGTGGGTGGGTCCCAGGCATCGGTATCCCAGGCTCTTCTTGGCAGCTGAATTGAGAGCCTGGCCCCATAGTTTGTGTTAGTTTCTTTCCTCAACCTGAGCGCCCTGCGCATCATCTCAATGTGGTCTGAGGCCTGGTTGTGCCACTCCCCAGCCTCCCATGCTGAATGTTTCCTACTGACAACGGTGAAGCTCACTGCACCAGTCAATGATGCCGGGTCTTTCTGCTGTCCCCTTTCTCTGTCCTTCCAACTGTGAACTCCTAGTAAAAGAAAATTTGCTGCAAAAATCTGGCCTTGCAAATTTATGATACCCAATACTTAAAGAAACTTCACTTCCTCTTACTCACCTGTTGGTTGACTCATCTGACACCTGCTCCAAATGCAGTCATCCTTCACATCAGTCCCTCACTTTCCTTCTAGGCAAGCATGTCACCTCTTTCTCTGGGAGAACATTGAGGCCAAGTAGATGAAGCTGCCAATACCCTTATCTTCATTCTATCCTGTTCTCTTCTTAGCCTTCTCTTAAATGTTCAAGAGGAAAGATTCCACTTTCATTTACTAAACACTATGGAAGAGCACCTGCAAAGCATTAAAATATAGTGGGAAAGGCTGAGTAGGAAGCAATTAATAATTAATAATAATTCATGGGGAAAAGAATGTAAATTTTTAAGAAGAAGAAACATTTAAATAACCTATGAATATGTAGGAGGGAGAGATCAATTCTAATCAATTTCACTAGGGAAGATTATATCACAGGGGCAGTGACATATAGGCCAGGCCTTGAATAATGGAAAGATTTTAGCAGTCAGATTTTAGGCAGAGGAGCATTCATATTCAAGGGGCAGCATGGTCAAAGGCACCAGGTTGTGACGTGCATGTTTTGATCTAGAAATGGTGAGTGGCTAGGTGGAGCTGGAATATGGCATAGACGGTAAGTCTCTAAATATTTCTCCTTTACCAGTACACTGAATCTCCTTTGTTTTTGACATCATCTAAAATCTCGTGGACAGAACTGCCTTCTCTGGTGTCTTTGGCCTTTTTTGTCTACTGGCTCCTTTTTTAACTTCATATATACACATGTCCTCCCTGCCCTATAAGAAACATTTTGTGACCCTGATATCCTGGTATATACCATGCCATTTCTACCACAGACAATAATGGGTCTCCCTGCTTCTAGTCTTACCCTCCTTAAATAAATCCAGCCTGAAAACAGCTGCCATAGTAATCTTCCTAAAACATCATTTGATCATATCCTTTCAACATGCTTATCACCATGCCCTCCCAAATACTTCCCCAAACATAACAACTGATTTCTACCTCTGTTCCTTTTGTTCCCCTTGCCTGCATGCCTTCTTGATGTCTGCATGTCCTAATGCAACCAGGCCAAGTCTCACCTGCTTTCTCTCTGTGGCTCCTGAAAACTCTAAAAGTCACTCCTCTCTTGGGAAGCTGATTACACTTAGAAGCTTTATCATAGTACTTAGGACTTATTTCATGCTGTGATTATGACAGATTGTTTCCTGCCTGTCACTCTGCTCCTCTGCAAATAGATGGTAAACTTCTTAAGAGCACAAATTGTGTTATGTTCCTCTTTTTAACCTCCCAGGGCACCTAGTATATTTCTTATCCTATGTCATATTGTTTAATACATAGCATGAATTAATTGTAATAATTATCTATTCCTTAGTAAACTGGTTTAGACCAAGATAAAGACTTTGCAAAAATGACAGCAGGAAATAGGGTTTACACTGTATGTAAGGGGCTCATTTCTTACTCTACAATATTAATATCTAGTCTGCATATCAATTTTGATGTAGTTGCCTCTTCCTAACTCAAAAAGAGTCATTTAAGAAGTAATAATTGAGCCTAGAGATCTAAGTACTAAATTATAGGAAATACAGGGGTAGAAGACATAAATGATATCCAGGTAGATTAAATCTGCCAAATCCAAACTGGGAAATGAGATGGAATCTATAGGACAAATGACCACAACAACAGATTTCAAGGAAAGAAAGAGAGAGAATGAGATGGAGGAGAAGCTTATAGATTAAAATAAAACTAAGAGATATATCTGCCAATCATACTGTATGGATTTATTTGGATTCCAATTCAAACACGTATACTTAAAAACACTTTTTCAGGGACAAGTAGGGAAGTATACTGTGAACACGGAATACAGTTGACCCTTGAACAATGCGGGCCTTGGGAGCCCCCTGCCCTGTGCAGTATAACTTTTGACTCCCCAAAATCTGAACTACTAAGAACCTGTTGACCAGAAGCCTTACCAGTCATATGAACTGTCAACACATATTTTATATGTTCTATGTGTTATATACTTTGTTTTTACAATAAAGTAAGCTAGACAAAAGAAAATGTTGTTTAAAAGCCATAAGGAAGAGAAAATACATTTACAATACTGTACTGTATTTATTGAAAAAAAAATTTGTGTATATATGGACCCACATGGTTCAAACCAGTATTGTTCAAGGGTCAACTATATTTGTCATGTTAAGAAATTATTATTAATATTTTTAGGTATGATAATAGTATTGTGGTTATGTTTTCCAAGGGTCCTTTTCTTAGAAATACATACTAAAATATTTACAGATAAAATTACATGATGCTGGAATTTGACTCAAAGTATTTGGGGAATAATGATGGAGCAAGGCTAGCCAGGTGGCCAGTCATTGGAGCTGAGCAGTGAGCACCTCAAGGTTAATTTCTGTTATTCTCTTTACTTTCTCCACTTTTACGTATATTTAAATTTTCCCAAATGAAAGGATTTAAAAAGTAGTCACCGATGTCAAATGATTCTTGTTAAATATTTTTTGTGTGACAGTGGTATCATGGTTATGTTTTTTGAAAAGGAGTCCTTATCTTTTAAAAATACCGACTGAAATATTAATGCATGAAATGTTAAAAAATATAATCATATAAGTTATTGTGGTTTTAAAAAATTATAGTAAAGCGAAAACACAAAATGTTTACATTGTCACTGAAAAAATTTCTTATCCTCAGGAATATATCCCTAAACCCCAAAAGTCAAGAAACAATAATATTTTAGGTTATGTAAGGCCTGCCCTGTGTTTTACTTGTTTTTACCAAAAAGATTACCCGAGTATCTACCCCAGATAATGTGAGTTGTGCAGCCTGTAGATGAGCGCATACAGAAGAGTTAAAATAACCAAACACTGGGTTGTGAGAAGTCTTAGTCCTTTAAGATACAGGATTTGTCACAAGAATAGTGGCTTTAAAAACTATTTGCTTTTATTACATCAGCCCTCAGTGGATATGCTTTGAGACATGCTTAAACAATCCGAGGTTTTTAAAAACCCTCAGGCTCTCCCTGATATCAGATTAATTAGTAAGTTCATTCTTAGCCCTCTGACGAACTTTTCAATGAAATATGGATTATTAGCAAGTTTATCTGATTTGAGGAAGAAGGAGAGTCTTGTGTGTGTGATTAAGGTATTCATGAGCAGGGGTGCCTGGGTGGCTCAGTCGTTAAGCGTCTGCCTTCAGCTCAGGGCGTGATCCCGGCATTGTGGGATCGAGCCCCACGTCAGGCTCTTCCGCTATGAGCCTGCTTCTTCCTCTCCCACTCCCCCTGCTTGTGTTCCCTCTCTCCCTGGCTGTCTCTCTGTCAAATAAATAAATGAAACCTTAAAAAAAAAAAAAAAGATATCCATGAGCAACAAAATGATCATTAAGCAAATACTGGATCCCAGCTGAAGGTCTAGAAAATCTGTTAGAAAAATCATTCGTGGATGAGGAAGAGTTGAGTGTGGTACCAATACCTTCATCATTTCAAGTGGATTCCTATAAAGCATATAGCTCTCTCTTGTCATCCTAAAGCTGTAAACGCTCACTGAATTTCATCCTCATACTGACGTTATCTCAATAAAAGCTAAAATTAACTGTACAGCCTGTTAACCTAATGAGATCATTTTATGCTCTCCCAAAGTCTCCTTTGATGCTATAAACCAAAGGAAATAAAACTTTGAACACTTAACTAGGAAACATAAGATTTATCAGGTGGCCATTCTGATAATATGAACCTAATGTAATCATTTTTATCAGAACGAATCAGCAATATTGTCTTAGCAGTGGAATTGGCACTTAAGAATAAGATTGTTAATAAGCAGTCCTTTATAAAGTTTTAAAAAATAAGCATGTATTTTTTTTAGAACTTAAAAAACCACTTTATATGAAAGATATAATACCATGGACCTACTCTGTACTTACACAGTCCAGTGCAGTAGCCACCAACTGCGTGTGGTTCCTGAGCCCTTGAAATGTGACTGATCCAAATTGAGACATGCTGTAAGGATAAAATACACACTGGAGTCCAGTACTTGGTACAAAAACAGAAAAGAATGTAACTCTCGTTAATTATTTTTATATTAATTACATGTTGCATTTGTTTTCTAGAGCTGCTGTAACAAAGTCCCACAAAGTGGCGTAAACCACAGAAATTTATTTTCTTACAAATCTGGAGGCTAGAAACCTGAGATCAAAGTGTTAGCAGGGTTGGTTTCATCTGAGGCCTCTCTCCTGGGTTTGTGGACGGCTGCCTTCTTTCCATGTCATCACGTGGTCTTCCCTCTGTGTGTGCCTGGGTCCTAATCTCCTCTCCTTATAAGGACACCAGTCACAGTGGCTTACAGCCTACCAAATGGTCTCATTGTAATTTAATTACCTCTTAAAAGACCCTATTTCCTAATACAGTCCTATTCTGCGGTACTAGGAGTTAAAACTTCAACAAATTTGGGATGGATGCAACTCAACGTGTATAAACACATCAAAATGATACTATTTCTTTAATTGATAATATTTTGGGTATGTCTGCTTAAATGAAGCATTACTAAAATGCATTTCACTGACTTTATTTGACATGGCTACAGAAATGTGGCTTGTGTTTTATTTCTACTGGACGGTGCTGTATTTGATTTCCTCGGAATTTTAAAACACTGGAGCATCACCTGTTGGAGGAGTAAGAAAAAGTTCTAATTTTTAAAATTTTCTCACTTTCTATTTAATTTCACTTTCAGTCCTCAGTTCTACTGCTGTGTGGTTAATGAGTGAAAACAGTGAGGTGGTGTATTAAGAGCAGGAATTAGGTCAGGATCCCAATTCAGTCTCGCTATCTGTATGATCTTCAGGCACATCCCTTCCCCTCTCTGTGCTTTCACTCCCTCTTCCTAAAGAGGAGTAATAGTAACAGCTGACATTTACTGAGTGTTTATTATGTGCCAGGCACTCTTCTGAATGTCTACACTAGCAGTTTATTTAACCCACACAATAACCCTTGAAAGGTAATAACTATAATAGGTACAGTTATTACTCTATTTGACAGAAAACTGAAGTAAACAGAGATTAATTAACCTCCCCAAGTGCCCAGAGTTAGTAAGTAGTGGAACCAGGTGGTCTCGCTGTGTCACATCCTTTATTCCCTCATGGGCTTCGGTCCCGCAGGATTGTTTTGAGGACCAACTGAGATGGTGTATGTGAATGCATTTAAAAATTGTTGGCCATTAATTGTTTTGTGTTTTCCTAGAAATATTGCAGATAAAGCTGTTGCTTTTCTCTTTTGACTAGCAGATCTACCAATCTTCCTTGACAACCTGGTGATTTTAGAGCTAAAGGAAGGGACCCTGTCTTTGTTTTTGACACATTACTGAATCACAAAATCTTTGGAAGGATTCTTAGAAAGTCATCAGTTCTAGCTCACCCTCTTGCTCACTGTAGCTCTAGTTTTTTTTCCAGCATACCCAGAAGATTTTGCTGGAATTCTTGTAGTAAATGGGTGCTCTCCAGTTACTTGATATTTCTGAATGGCTCTGACTGCTTATACTAAGCTTAAATGCACCTTCCTTTTCTTACGGTCGTAGAATGTTAGAGCTGAAAGGGCCTCTAGAGATTAAGTCAGTGCTTCTCATACTCAGGTAGGCAGGGAAGGACCTGACACATTTAGTACAATAAGCCCACCAATATTTATTGGTAAGATTTCTTTCTCTGTTTCAGAAAACACTTTCAAAGAAAGAGTTTGCAAGGGCCTTTTGGGTTTTTTTTTAATTTTTTTTTAAGATTTTATTTATTTATTCGACAGAGATAGAGACAGCCAGCGAGAGAGGGAACACAAGCAGGGGGAGTGGGAGAGGAAGAAGCAGGCTCATAGCGGAGGAGCCTGATGTGGAGCTCGATCCCATAACGCCGGGATCACGCCCTGAGCCGAAGGCAGACGCTTAACCGCTGTGCCACCCAGGCGCCCCTGATTTTTTTTTTAACCAAGCTTGTATTTATGAATTTCGTAAACTCTTTTTAAATCATTTATGTCATTTACATCAATTATCTCAAGCAATACTAACAATTAACTTCTGTTGAGCACTCACTATATGTCAGGCACCGTGCTTAAATGCCTTTTCAATGATGCTTTATTTGGTCTCTACACCTGCCCTGCCCTGTAAAATGTTTAAGATGCTAATATTACCCCCTCTATGGCACAGAGATTAAGGCCTAGAGAGGCTGACTAACTTCTTAACTTTAATTTCACTAAAATCACAAAGCTAATTAGTGACAGAAACAAAATATGAGTATAGTTCATCTGATTCCATAGTTCATGCTCTTAATTGCTATTCTAAATTGTTGCTCAAACTGAAGTGGTTTGGGAATGTGGAGTAATCTACTAGAGTCAGGTAGATTTTTTTTTTTAATTGTATTTGAGGAATGCTACAAATGTGTGTGTTTTTTTATTTAAGAATTTTTTTTTGTTTTTTGGGGTTTTTAAATATTTTTTTATTATATTATGTTAGTCATCATACTGTACATCCCTGGTTTTTGATGTAAAGTTCGATGATTCATTAGCTGCGTATAACACCCAGTGCACCATGCAATACATGCCTTCCTTACTACCCATCACCAGTCTATCCCATTCCCCCACCCCCCACCCCTCTGAAACCCTCAGTTTGTTTCTCAGAGTCCATAGTCTCTCATGCTTCATTCCCCCTTCTGATTACCCCCCTTTCTTTTCCTACCGATCTTCCTAGTTCTTATGTTCCATAGATGAGAGAAACCATATGATAATTGTCTTTCTCTGCTTGACTTATTTCACTTAGCATTATCTCCTCCATTGTCGTCCATGTTGCAGCAAATGTTGAGAAATTGTTCTTTTTGATAGCTGAGTAATATTCCATTGTATATATGGACCACAACTTCTTAATCCAGTCATCTGTTGAAGGGCATCTTGGCTCCTTTCACGATTTAGCTATTGTGGACAAAGCTGCTATGAACATTGGGGTGCATATGGCCCTTCTCTTCACTACATCTGTATCTTTGGGGTAAACATGTGTTTGATCCAGGTATTTTCCTTATAGTTTCTTTGATTTGGGGGTTCTCCTACAAACTTGGTAGAACATGTTACTTACAGGAATATGGAAGATATAATTAAACAAGACAAGAGTTCTGTTGAATTGGTAGGAATTGCCATCCAGAATTATTTCACTGATTTATTTTAATGCCCTTTAAACTGTAATCACACATACCATCTTGATGTTGCATAAAGCTATCTTTATATGCTTCCTTAAGCCATGTGCCATTCCAGTCTTGAGCCCTCTAAAAATTGGTATCTTGCCTTTTCCATTTTTTGCATATTCCCAGATATTTTATAAGTGATTGTGGAATATTGCTAGAAATTGTATTGAATTAGATGGATAATGTTGTCACATTTCTTTTTTGATGCCTTTGGCCACCAATGTAGAATGAAACTTCATGATGATAATTTCAAGGAGGTTTTACTCTTTAATTCAGAAATCATTATACCTATTTTAATTTGAAAGTATTTATATGAATTGAGTAGACATAAACAGTTGGCAAGGGGGATATTACAGTACTCACTAATAATAACATTTCTAAGAATTTTGAAGCCATGATTAGGAAAAAAGAAATTTGGGGGAAATTGTGAATACATGCAGTAATATGTTTTCTTAGCAATATTTACATATCCAATCTAAAGTTACCTTGTTATTCTATAAAGGAACATCTTGATCTGGTCATAAAAAGCATTATTTGAAATTGTAATCTCATCAGTGTTTATTAGTGGTTATAGTCTGATTTCTGCTTCTAAACTACTTTAAAAACAGTCTAAGGAAAGAAAGTTTTTAAGAAACCACTTCAATTTTTTCTCTTATACCTCAAGCCGTATTTACAAATCTTATTAACACAGCCCCCAGTACAATCTCATGTATATACATTTTAAAATACTACATATTTTCTTCTAATAATAATTGCCCCTATCAAACTTACCTTAGAATAGTTTTAATTTTTATTATAAATGCTGCGATAAGTTGCTGATCTTTTAAGCAATCTTGCCTTTGTTAGTTTTTACCACTCTGTGAGAAGTAGGCATAATTTGAAGCAAACATCACGATCAAGGTAAAGCAAAGAAAGTTTTCTTTTCTGTATATTATTTCCTCCATATTGTGAAGCAGGCAATACACACAATTTCAGGAAAGGAATAGAGAGAAGTAACAAAAGAAAATAAACACAGACACAGTGGCTATTACTTCCGGCATGTAGATCTCTGTGGAATCAATTGAGTTTTCAATATGAGAATTTTTTAGCATCTCCAGTATATTGTATTCTTATCATCTTCATGAATTCCTATTTTCTGCACACTGGAGGTTTGCCTACCTTGAGACAAAGTCCTCTACATTTAGTTTCTCTCTTAATTGGGAATGAGTATTTATAGAGACAGGTGTTCTATTTGGGGCAGCTTTGAAAGTATCTTTCCAGTTCTGGGGCACATATGTGCATGCTGTCTGTTTGGTGGTCCAGACAGACGTGGTCCATTGTTATCACCAGAAATGTTCTATCTTTGAAGATTGGGAACGAGAGATTTAAAACAGCTCAGCCTGGCAAATTGGTTCTGATTTTACTTTAATCTCTCCTATTAAGAGAAAGGAACCTAAATTTTTTAGAACAGTTTATAGATTCTTTATCTGGGTCATCCGGTAAGGCCTTTGGGCCCTGGAATGCCTGGCAAAGGTGTACGCACTAATTCACGTGTAGGGATGGCTGAAAAAGTTATCTTGAGGCATTTGGGGAATTCTGCAGTTGAATCCAGATGACAGCTTTATCAATGACATGTTCAGGGGAGCCTGGAGAAATGTAAAACCCTTGACAGGAGTTACTTCTTTAAAAGCTCCGTCATTTTGTTTCTCTACTCACGCAACAAGTCATGATTCTACCCACAGTTTTACCCTTGTGTGTTTTTAACCCATTGCATTCTTTTGTTATTTACTCAGAAGTTTTTTGCATGTAAAGCAAGGGCTATTGTATTTGCACTGCCCTGTGAAGGATTATCTACCTCAAGAAGCTTTCATTTTGGCTAGGGAAATGGACATGTATACAGCTAATTGAGACACAAGACAAAGGCTGAGAAGTCTGGGCTGAAAGTTCAGATGCAGGGAAGAGGGCGGTGTTTTAGCTGCAGCATTCGGAGATGCGCCAGGTGCACTAAACCCCGAAGTGGGAAGAGCTGGAGTTGGAAGAAGAAAGTTTAGGTGGAGAGAACATCCTGAAAAAGTGATTTATTCATCTGAACTCCTTAGGATAGGGGCAACAGAACTTAAAGTCAAGCCAACCCAACTTTTAAAAATAACAACAACAAAACCCCCAGCTTACTGGCTGATGTAAATGCACAAGCCAGAGACAGACACATCTGTCACAACCAGATCCACACACTCGAATGACCAACCAACAGGACCAAGAGGTGGGGAGAGGAGGCTATCTAAATTTGCCTTTAATCTACCCACAGGGGAGGCATAGCAAGACCTTGTGGCAGATTGGAGAGACTAAAGATGGGTGATTTTTGACTCTCTCTTCTTTAGAGAATGCTATGAAGTAAAGGTCAATTAGAGTAGGACCAGTGTTTCTCACCATCACAGCCCTTCCTGATTCTCTGCTTCTCTGAACTCTTACAGCACCTTTGAGCTCCACTAAGCAATGTAACATTGAATCACATACTGTTTTATGATCTATAGTGAGACTGTGTATGTATTAGGGCTCTCCAAAGAAACAGAATCAATAGGATATGTGTGTGTGCATACACATGCAAGGATAGATAGATGATAGATAGATAGATAGATAGATAGATAGATAGATAAATAAATGATTTTTTTATATGGAATTGGCTCACATAATTATTGAAGCTGGCAAGTCCAAAATCTGCAGGGTGAGCTGGCAGGCTGCCGATCCAGGAGAGCCAGTGTTCCAGTTCAAGTCCAAAGGCTGTCTTCTGTAGAACAATAAAGAGCCATGTTGCAGATGAAGTCTGAAAGCAGTCGGCAAGAGAATTCTCTTTGCTGGGGAGGGCGAGTCTTTTTGTCCTAGTTAAGCCTTCACCTGATTGGTTAAGGCCCACCCACATTATGGAGAACAATCTGTTTTACTCAAAGTCTGCCAATTTAAGTATGAGACTCATTCAAAAATACTCTCACAGAAATACCCAGAATATGGTTTGCACCACATATCTGGGTACCAACTTAAGTTGACACGGAAAATTAACCATCACGAATTGTTTTTATGTTTACCCTATTGTATTTGATCCTATTTTCTGGGAATTTTTCTTTGGAAATAGTCTGTTTCCTGTTTTGCTACTCCAAAGAAATGTTGTGATTTTTTTTTCCACCAAAAAGGAAATTTGTATTAGTTCATTCTAATTCTAGATCTCTTTAGAAAAAGGGTTTTCTTTTTAACAAAGTTAAATTTTAAACATATTTTTGCCAAGAGTCAATACTTGAAAAATAATTTTGGCCATTTCAAAATCACTAATATTATCTGAAACCAAAAAATGTGGTGGGGCCAGTCGTTATTTTTAAAGAAACTGTTTAAATTGTTCTACTTAGACCATTTATTGTTTGGACAAAAGGTTGTTTTGCTGTGGTAAGCAAACTCAGGTAATAAAAATTAAAATTTTCCAAAAATAAATATTCATAAGTTTAGAAAAAATTCTCAGCAAGACTGTTTAAATAGCAATATTCGATAATGTGTTTAAAACATATGAATATTTCATATTCATAAACTTACTTGTTAATATAAAGCAATACAAGAGTTTGGTTGGATTTATTTATTTTTTTTTTATTTTATTTTCATATTCATAAACTTACTTGTTAATATAAAGCAATACAAGAGTTTGGTTGGATTTATTTATTTTTTTTTTATTTTATTTTTTTTTTTATTTCTTTATTCGACAGAGATAGAGACAGCCAGCGAGAGAGGGAACACAAGCAGGGGGAGTGGGAGAGGAAGAAGCAGGCTCATAGCGGAAGAGCCTGATGTGGGGCTCAATCCCACAATGCCGGGATCACGCCCTGAGCCAAAGGCAGACGCTTAACCGCTGTGCCACCCAGGCGCCCCTGGTTGGATTTAAAACTAGATTGTAATTACTATAACTTTGGGGCACCTGGTTGGCTGAGTCTGTTGAGCATCTGCCTTCGGCTTTGGTCATGATCTAGGGGTCCTGGAGTCAAGCTTCGAGTCAGGATCCCTACCTAGCAGGGAGCCTGCTTTTCCCTCTCCTCCCCGCATGTGCTCTCTCTTGCTATCTCTGTCACTATCTCTGTCTCTCTCAAATAAAGAAATATTTTTTTAAAAAAAGGAATTACTGTAACTTCTAGGACAACCTCAGGACAGAGTACATAAGTTTTCAAATTTCTCTAAGAATCCTCATATTCACATTTGTTTTTACAGTTGCAGATAAAAGCTATTGTTTCAATGCATCTTAAATGGAAATGCAGTGATTGTCAGTTATATGAGGGAAATCCTCCTTCTCCCTATTCCTCCAGATCCTACTTATTCGTTGCTGTCATATTCAAGTTATTAGAGCATAGGCATACATGGCCCCACACAGAAATAGACTTAGCAGCTATTGGGCTGAGTAAGAATTAGAAAAAAAGAGCTGCGTTAAAAAAAGAGCTACCCATTGATACAGGTTTGTTGGTTTTAGTCAAGTACGTATCTTTCAAATCCTATGTGTTTTTTTAATGGCTGTTTAATTTCACATTAATCTTACATAGTTTTGTAATGTTTATTATGATGCCATGTAGAAATGAGAGTAAGAGTTGTAGGGAGAATAAAAAGGTAGTAGCAGGTAAAGGAGAAGAGGGAAGGAAGAATAGTGACGAAAATGACAGAAGCCGACAATTTTGGGTCCTGCCTGCTCTGACCAGTGGGTCACCGCTCACAGGGTCAGGTGATGAGGTTCAGTGTTTTGTCATGTATCATGGATGTTTCTCAACAACTGGAGATGTAAGTAGATGCCAGCATTGGACGACAGTCGGGGCTCCAGTCTGTAGACATCCTTGGAGTCATCAGATCTTTCCATCGACCGACATCCTTCTGGATGCAGATCATTACCACCCTGCCCAGACCAGGAGGCCCTACACGGCGAGCTCCATCGTAGCAATCCAAGCAATTGTTCACATTTACCATCCAGCTCAGTTACCTGGAGCTCAGTCCCTTAGGCTCTGTCTGAAACAGAAACCTAATCCCTCAGGAGATGGCCTGGGTGAGTTTTTGTCTTCAGATGTTCCACATATTTGTGAAGCTCCTGATACATATAGGGTACTGGGCTAAGTGCTAAAGATAGAACAGTGGGCGTGTTCCCTCAGTGTCGGTCTGAAATCTCACCCAGCTCGGAAGCTTCGTCTCTAGTGTGGCCATCCGTAAGGACTCCCCTTGAAGCCCACCTCAGACTCATGGACTCATCTCACCCTGCGTCCTCCCTGCCAGAGGAGAAGCTCCCAGCAAGCCCGTGTTGTTCGACTTCCTTTGTACCCCTCACAGTTCACCTGAGACATTAAACAAGTATTTTTTTGAATTAATTAATGAAATACCTGTGCCAAGACAGCAGACTACAATCTCTACTCCTCTCAAAGGCTTTCTGGAGCATGTTTCCTCCATAGTTTTTGGTTTGGTTGCCTGCCTCTGCAAATTAGCCTCTAATTAGCCTCTGCAAATTAGAAGAAGTACATGACTGAAAGTGGGGAAAGTTTTTCAGGGAGACATTCTTCCTAATGTGGGGCTGGAAAATTCAAAGCTGTGTTACCATGGTAACACTAGTTTCATAATGATGACCTGATTCACTACAAAAAAGTTAAATGATATTTTTTACTGTTTGTTTAAGGGAGCGGAGAAATTGTATGGCAATAAGAAGATCCTTAGAAAGGGGCAAGTGTTGCTTATCTGGAAAAATCAGTTGTGTTGATCTGTAGGTTATCGTGCAGTGCTTTCCACTGGCGAGAAGAGATGCAGCAACCCCCCCATTAG
Source organism: Ailuropoda melanoleuca (assembly GCF_002007445.2). Taxonomy (NCBI): domain Eukaryota; kingdom Metazoa; phylum Chordata; class Mammalia; order Carnivora; family Ursidae; genus Ailuropoda; species Ailuropoda melanoleuca. The sequence goes on from NC_048225.1 coordinate 76,325,247, forward strand.
CTCGTGTGTTTATGTACGTATTTTTGCCAGGATATTTTGCATTTCTATCGTTCCACTTTTAGAGTTGCAGTCACCTTAAGAAAATAACCTTATATAAATGGTTTCAGTGATCCTCCAAGAAGCCTATGACATAATCCAATAAGAAATTTAAGTAGAGAAAAGAGATGAAAACAAAACACATGAAAAATAGACATCCCCATCAAACCCAGATCTATAATGGTTGCTTTAAGGTATGGTGGGAATTATTTCTGATTCGACCCTTTTATCCTCTCACCGTTAAAATATTAAGTCTCTAGGAGAAAGCTTTTAAAGTAAAATGTTGTAAAATGGACTGTTTCTTGAATACCGTGCAAATAGTTTCATAAGAGAGAAAATTATAATATTGTGTATAAACAATTTACAGTGCTGAGTTGTTATTTTTCATTGTTTAAGTTGCATTAGATTTCACAAAAGCTGTTTAGAACAAAATTGCAATAGGAAGGCCTGTCCATTGTATTTTTCAGAAGAAAGCTTGTTTTCACAATATTATTCACATTTTGTATACAGCATCAATGAACCTGCCCATAAAAGGTTAAATGTTTGCAGACCATTCTTTTTTGCCTCAAAGATCAGAGACAAATTACTATTTTTATTTTACATTCCCTTGATGAGGATAATGATAAACAGCTGTCACTTCAGTGCTTAGACTGCAAAGAATCCTATTGCAATCCTATAATTTAAACAAAGAAAAAATACATAGTCATACACAGTATACATACAGAAAAGAGCACGACAGAGAATTTGGTTAGAACTGGGTCAGAGAAAAGGGAACATTTGCTCTCTGAAATTACTCAGTTAACAGAAAAAGTCCATCTATGCACATTTCCCCCATTTATCTTAGATATATTAGAAAGGGCAAGTATTTCTTCTTTCTTTCTAAAATCAGAAAAGAAATTCAACTTGCATTCTGAGTTCTGTGACTCCCTGTCACATCCATGATATTATCTGAGTAGTTTAAGTTTGTATGTGACCACATATTATTTCCAAAAGCTAAAGAGAACTTCAAATTGGTTTTTTTTGGTTATTCTGGAATACTTTTTTTTTTTTTTTTTAGTGTTGAGAATTAATCCATTCGGTGTTCTCCATTCACTCTGACACTTGCCTTATTATTTGCATCTGCTTTTAAAAAGTGAAAGTGAACATCTTTTGCGTGTTTTGATAGGCAAAAAGTAAAGTAAATCTAAATGTTAAAAGTAGTGTGAAATGGGAAAATTCAGTGTTTCTATGTAAACATGTGGATGATGATATAATTTCTTGGTGTTTTGTATTTCTGCAGGTTCTTTTAAAAATACTATTTACTCTGTTTTTCTCTTTTGTTTCAGTCTTTTTTTTTCTACAAATAGCCATATTTCAATGACATCTTTTTCCTGGAAACTCTTTTTACATTTATTATTTTATCTATGAAACTGACTTGATGTATTATGAATGTTTCACTGTCTCATAATACTTCTTGATTTTTTTATATTTATGGAAGAAAAGAAATTTGTTAAAATCATATGCATCTTATACTTACTGAAGTAATTTCAGCTCTTAGAGACTCAACATGCTCTTCTGTGGGTTGACAGTAACAAGGTTGTGGTGTGGATCTTCCACGCAAAGTACCGAGCAGAGTACCTAGAACACAGCAAGTACTCAGTAAGTGTTCCTGGGACAGGTGGAATATTGATGCTGAAATGTCATCACCCCCGACTGTTCAATACCATAGCAAAACCTCAGTATATTTCAGATCAGAGAGACAAACTGAATTGTATTTTATCCATTATGGAGGCTTATGTCGCTTTGTATAAAAGATATTTCCTCACAAAGCTATCAGTCATCTGTTCTTATTTATAACCCTAATTTCATAATCATTTTATCATTCTCACTGTTATCAAGTAGTCATGGGTCCTAACTCATCACCCTGGGGTTTCTCTGGTCTGCAGTGTCTCTGACATGTAGGCACACACACTTGGAGCCCCTGAAACGCACTGAAGTAGTTTCCTCGATTTAGGTAAAACCCTTGTGCATTTGTTAACTCCTGCTCCCACGCATCGAGCTCTGTGCCAGGTGCTGGGAAGGGAGAGATAAGCAAGACCCCAGATCTAATAGGAGAGGAGCATAAACCCAGGCTGGGTATTAAATAATAAAAGTGAATACAAGACACAGAGGGAAGTACAAAGTGGGGGGAGCAATGGGGGTCTGGGCATCATCAGAAGCTTGTCCAGAAGAGGTGATGATGAAACAAGGCTCTGAAAGATGAAAGATCTTCACAGGTGGGGGGGGGGGTCCAGGTAAAGGGGACCAGCTTGCAGAAAACATGGAGGTGTAAAAAAAAAAATACACTTGCGATTTTGATATTGCTTGAATTGAAAATGTTTTATACTCAAATTTTTCACCTTAAGTTTTCATAGTGTATGTTGAGAGTCAAGCAGCTCTCTAACTCTTATTCCATGGATATTCAGAAAGGAAAGAAAGCAGCTAACATTTATTGAGGCCCTTGCTAGGTCATCTCCTATGTGTTATCTCCTTTAGCTTCCACAAGTTCACCAGGGCCGTGTCTCCCCATTTTAGAGATAGGAAGCTGAGTTCTAATTACATCAAGTTACTGAAGTGTGGCCACAAAACCAGTACACAATAGAGCCTGAATTTGAACCTGAGGTCTTCACTTTCAAATACATTCTCTTTAAAATGACATTGCAGTTACCACTGACTCTTCCAACTTGGACGTTTGCAGTGGTTTTCATACCCTAGAAAGAAGTTTGGAAACACGACTGGTTTTTCCCTCTGTCACTTTACCACTTTACGGCCTCAGCTTTTGACCCATTTGTCCTACATCCTCATGTGCTCGTGTATCACCAATTAATAATAAAAATAAAGAACTGCAGAAGACTTGATTTAGTTCTTTCTCTCAGTGACCAAAGACCATTTCAAACAACTGTCGCTTTTGAAACTTCCTCCTTCTTGCTGGTGTAGCAGTACGATGCCTCAGAAATGTCCTCAAACTATCCCCCGGAAGCGTGGGGTCACACTCTCAGGACTGGAGAAACCACTGTCGTGTTGTAGAGTGAGCACATTATTGTAATATTTTTAAAAGGGATTGGATATTTCTGAGCAAGAGACGCCTATATAAATGATTAGGACATATTTCTCTGCTACAAAGATGCATTTCGCACACGCGTATTGATTCAAAGGAAAAGTTTGTCATTTACAGATCCATTTAAGCACAGGGCTTTGCCTAGAACTGATAGGATGATTGAAAACCTGGCAGATCAAAGTATGTACATTTCCAAGGAAAAGTACTTCATGTCTACAATGGAAGCAATAAATTATCCCCCCCCCTTTTTTTGCATTTGTAATTAAATCTTTCCAAATGTTAGAAAGTAGCCAGACCACTAACAATATTTGTATCATGTTCTGGGGCTTAGATGGTTCAACCTGACTTGAAATGGAGACCATTTGTTCTAAATTGATTTCAATGCCAAGCCAATAGGTCAGCCCTTAATGATGAAGATGCCATTCCAGCCCAGCCTCTGGTGGATAAGCCAAAATTAATTAACTCAAGTCCCATAGTATAGAAAACAGATGCTTCTCTCATGTTACACAAATAAATTCTTTGTGTATAGATGTGTTCTGTTTTATTCAAAGAATAACAAGTTGGAAGTTAAAATTGTAAGTTTTCCACAATGGAGCCAGCCTTTAGTAGTGATGACAGAAGCATGAATTTACAGAACAAATTCCAGCAAGTGCACGGAAAGATGGATTGTTCTCTATATCTCTTACGTTGGCTCCAGGCCAGGCCTAGGAGATTTAGTTTTAAAACCTGGGCTGATCCCAATGCTGATCCATTCCAGAACAGACCTAGGAGTTCCAGAACAACACCAAGGTTATTTCTAATCTATAGAATCCCTGGAGACCCCTCCCAGAGGGTTACATCTGCATCATTCTCTTGGATTCAGTTCTTTGGCCAGCTTGCAAATGGCTGAAGATTAGACTGTTCTCCAGAGGTATGTTGTTAGGTGCCCTGTTTATCTGGTTATTCATCTCAGCATTCACTCAGAATCGTTGCTTTTGCTAGGCTGTGGGTCGCTAAAAGTAGAGGAATAACTGCATGGTTCTGATCTCTTTTCAGAATTAATGGATATGTTTAAGATAAAGATGTTAACCGGGGCGCCTGGGTGGCACAGCGGTTAAGCGTCTGCCTTCGGCTCAGGGCGTGATTCCGGCGTTATGGGACCGAGCCCCACATCAGGCTCCTCCGCTATGAGCCTGCTTCTTCCTCTCCCACTCGCCCTGCTTGTGTTCCCTCTCTCGCTGACTGTCTCTATCTCTGTCGAATAAATAAATAAAATCTTTAAAAAAAAAAGATAAAGATGTTAACCATCTAGTAATAGAACTCCAAATTGAGTGATCAGAAGTTGATCATCTGATAACGTATGGTATTTTTTTCCTTCTGAACGAATGTGAAATAATCCATGTTTTCTTTCCTTTCTCTCAGACTGAAAATGATGAGAATGGCCAAGCAGAAAACTTTTCCATGGACCCACAATTGGAGAGGCAAGTGGAGACCATTCGCAACCTCGTAGACTCCTACATGTCTATCATCAACAAATGTATTCGAGATCTAATTCCAAAAACAATAATGCACCTTATGATCAATAATGTAAGTGATTATAAACTGTCTCATTTTAACTTCTAACCCATCTTGATGTGGAAACTGCTCATATTCTCATCAGCTTCTCTGTGATATTTTTTGGATGGTTGAAATACCTATTACCCAGGTTCCTCATTTTCTTTACAGGTGGTAAGTGACTGACCAGTGAAAGAGAATTTAGGAAAGCCAACATGAAACTTACAGCCACAGTACTGTGGTATTCCCTATCGCCTCTCTCCTCTTGAAGAGTGTGCATTTGCTCGCAATAAAGCAGAGCAAACGTACTGTAGCTGTGGTCAGGGTGTGAGTTAATTGCCAAGCCAGCAATAAAACCAGATGCCCCGGCTCCTAGACTTTGAGATTAAAGGCAAAAAATATGTATTATTTTCTACATATAAACGCATAAAATATGTTGATATGATTATTTTCACCTTCTAAAAACTATGGCATGCTATTTTAACCTGGGAAATGGCTTTTTGTCCTATCTTCTTGGATTCAAAGTCAGTCAACTTCTCTTTTCTAAGGTAACGGTGATATTGCCATGGATGTTAAAGTGCCTGCTGGAGGAGCCCCCAGCCAATCTGGATCGTACAGAATCCCTCCCTTTTCATGGTTACTTTACAGTAGTCAGGATATGACACTTAAATTACATGGTCTAGTTTGGTTCTTTCAGCAGCTACTTTATTAAAGTACAAATAATATTACAAGTTATTTGAGGAATTATCTTTTAGATAAGATAGGCTATGATGCGGTGTTTTATAACAGGCTTTTCTGACTCTTGCAAAGGAGACACCAACATTCTTAGTTCTAGCTGTCTTCTCCGGACACCTTCTTATTTAAATCGATGATATATTATGAACGTTTGCTTGTAATACATACAAATTAGCTGGCAAAGGCACTAAACATACTCAAATTCAGGAGAAACCTATATTCTAAGGCTGGTTGTGCTACAGATTCTGTTGACCTCAAGACAAGGTGGTCAATTTCTTTGCATCCATTTCCTCCATAGGTAAAATTCTAATTGTAGAAAAGGCACCTGGCTTAGGGATTTATTTCAGAAGATAGTATATATAGAAGTACTATGAAAAACACATTTGTAAGAAACCAATGTGGCTGCCTGCCTATTTCAGAACTATAAAGAGCCCTTATCCATATTTCAAGATTTCTTTCAAAATTGTGTTTGTAAATATGACATTCTGTTTGTGGTTCATGGTATATTCATTCTTTGAAGAAAGGTTTCCTTGAAGAAACCCCTTGAAGGAAACCCTTCTTGAAGAAGCTCTAAGCACCCATGGTTTTTAGCTCTATTCCCATGCACATTTTTGCATAATCAAACAAGGTTAGTAGGACGCTTTGAAGTACCAGCGTAAGTAAGCAATATATTGGAAGCTTGGAAACCATGAGTTGTATTCTTAAGCTTAGTCAATGGCCTGCTGTGTGACCTGAAGCAAATTATTTGGCCCCTCTGAGTCAAAGTCAGTCACTTCTAAAATTACGATAAGAACACTGAGCTGCCTCACCAAATTGTCAGAGAACATAATAAATTCGACTATGTGCCATTTTGAAAAATACAGAGTACTAAACAAATCGTCTGTGTATTTTTTAAATTACCCTCTTAATTTTACTTAAATGAGTTCAGGTTGTTTTGCTGTGGTATATCCAGGCACTTGCTTATTTAAACACTTTCCTGATTAAGCATCATTTATCTTTTCACTGTTTTATCGCAAGTCATTAGTGCTGCCATCAGTTCAAACACTGCTTTGCTCTGCACTATATTAAATCATCAGCACAGGAAATAGCACTTACAGTCTATAGCACGAGGAGTCGCCTGACACTAATTAGTTAAAAGGAAAAAGAAAAAAAGACCCTCTTACAAATCTATCGGACTTTCACCTTCTCAAGAAACACACATACACAAAGAAACATGAGGGTAATTGCCCTCACCTCTCACTGGTGTGCTTGTTGGCTTTAATGAAATGGCTGAACCCCCACCTCCAGGGAATTCTCCTTGGAGGGAGAGCTCTGCAAGCTGTCTTGAGAGAGACCTTGCATGAGAATAATGAGAAAGAAGACCTTGATGCCAAGACTCACTGGAATGTGGAGAAAACAGAAACATCATGTAATGCTGGATTCTTAACGAAACTATGGTTATCTTTGTTTGAAATTTAACTTTTTATATCTGTCCAAAAATAGTTTTATGTATCTCAGATGACCGCTTTTCCTGGAGTATTATTTTGTCTGCTTTTTTACTAGATATGTAAAAATACATAGTTAAATCTATATACATATATGTATATATGTCATATATTTGATAATTACATATATGTAAAAATATAAATTGCTCTTTTTAAATGCCATATTCTCAGGGCATCTTATTGGACAGAACGTCTGAGCCCTTTGTGTTCACTCTGGAAGGGCCCTGTTGAATACAAGGACCAGAAACGCGCTGAACACCCAGCACCATGTCATGCATACGTGTTGGCTATTTATTCGATGTTAAGAGATCTTCAAGATAGAGAATTCATCATAGAATCACAGCTAGGAAATAAATACTCTGACTGCTCATTCTAAATTCCATCCACTTAACCCAGCTGCTTCTATAGATGGTTCTGGGTGCACGCTCTTCTCCAGAACCAGTGAGTGCCTGCAGCGGGGTCCTGTCTGTGGACAATCACCGTCGAAAGCCGTGCTGTGGCCTTTCCTCTTTGAAATGGGAATGGCTGCCCTGCCTTCTGGAAAAGAATATGTTTCAGCCAACTTTTATAAAGTTCAGAATTTGGTGGGCAGTTTCCTTTGAAAGTTTACATTAAGTGTTCTGCCACTCAAGTCTCCATATGGAATTATTTAAGAAGTTTAAAGCCAGCAATAAATGCCTTGCCTCAGACATACTGTAAGCCTTTGTCTGTGGAAGCTCAGCAGCTGTTGCATTGCTTAAGCGCACTGGGGAACACGGCACAAAGAAACAGCAAGTTTATGACAGCCGGTCATTCTGCACAGGATACAGTCGGAGCAGCAGAGTTTTGCTCAGGACTTTAATGTTCACGCACACTCAGCGCCCCATGGCAAGCGCAACTTTGAGGGCCTCTTCTCTGCAGCTCACCCCACCAGAAGATTCTCTGTCCAAGAATCGGGAAAGGGAATCTAGCTTTATTGTGAGAGTCTGAATGACAAAGCGGTACATCGTCCTGTTGGCACCCACAGGACAATCACCCACTAGGTACTCACTATTTTGCCCAGATCATAAATGAAAAAATTGAGGCTCCGAGAGGCTAAGTGACTCGCCCAGCGTCACGCGGCCGGGACTGGCAGAGTCAAGATTAAAACCCAGATCTTCTCATCCTCGGTCAGTTAACGCATATGGCAAGGTGAGGCAAACTATGGAGCTCAGCCTTCTCAAACTAGGGGGCCGCTCTGCCCATAGCATGTACCTGGTGTATCTTCCCAGAGGGCTCAGTTCCTCGAAGATTTAATTAGGGTTTGTTTGACTATGAGAAACAATGTTTTAAATCTTAACTAGTAATTCAAACACACCCAGATAATACAAAATAGAACGTAAAGTTTTTATGAAACTTTTTAAGAATCAAATATGAAGCCCGGAGGCGTTTCACACTTGGAGTGCGTGCTGCTGCCTGGACCCCTGGACCCCTGGAGCTCCACATTTACTCTCCTTGGCCAGTGGCACTTTGCTGGAAAATTAGTAACATGTGCCCTAGTTTCAAACTGACTGTAACTTTCATGTGTATGAAGTTGAGTGTTATTTCAAATGTTCATTATTTGAGGGGAAAGTACACCTTAAATACCAGGGCACTGATTTGTTTCCACGGGTCAAGAATTCAGCATCCTGCTCAAGGAACCAGGATCCAGAAGCCCCCTCCCCCCGCCCCCACATCCTCCCCGCTCCCATCACTCTCCACCACGGGTAACCCTCCTGATTCCTTACAGAATAGCTCATCTTAGCTCTGACTGTTCTTGAAGTTTGGAATTGTATAGTGGGTGCTTTTTGGTGTCTAACTTCTTTGGCTTGACATTAGGTTCGTGAGGCAAAGGATATCATTTTTTCAAGAAGGGAAACGTCACCGGTCTTTCGCAGAAATACGTCCCTGAGAAATGAAAAGGAAGCTAGAGCAGACGTGAAAGGATTGTGAGATCTCAGAAAATCACAAGCTCCTAACCAAGCCCCTTTCCCAAACTAAGCAAACTTAAACTGCTCAATTACACTCTTTTATATATGTATTCATGTGAATGCGAGCGATCACTGTGTTGCAGACTCCCTCCCATCTAGAAACAGAGAGATTTTAAGGAAATGGTCTCCTTAGTAACAGAATTGTGTGAAAATCCTGGCAACGTCCCTTCTATTTGTGAAGGCTTTAAAATGGTCTTAATTATGAAGACAAAGAAGGCTTAAGATCCACAACTATTGCAGGTTGATAGAGAAGGGTTAAAGTAAGAAAGAGAGGAAAACATGTGGAACATTTTTAATGACCTCACATTCCTTTACACTGAGCAGAACGACATGGTGCAGTCATGCCTGTTTATCTAGCCTGTCGAGTCTGAACTGGAATGAGGTTTTGTGTAGGAGAATTTTTTTGTGACCCATACCAAAATGTATAGGTTATAAGGTGTTATAATTAAAAGCATAAATATTACTTCAAGTCTTGCATCCAAGTATAATTCATTTATGTCATGTTCTGTGAGGTATATTCTAAAATGCCATCACCTCCAAGGGATCTCACTGGGCCTCAACTGTCGTGCAGAATCCTGATTTATGTATTTGCACCACAGACATACAGACTGCTCAGAAAGTCCCTGAAGTGTCTGGAAACTCCCTGACGTCCCCCTACCTTTGTTCCAGTTGTGGCATCCCAAAGCTACACTAGCAGGGGAAGAGTCTTTCTAAAATTTCATTTCAGTGCAAAATAAAACGTTAACCTCCGCTGTGTATTGAACTGTGTACGTCTCTCGACGCCTGCGCCATTGCAGTACCTTTCTATTTGTTCTTCTCCCTCTACATACCTCATGCCAATTTCATCCGCATGCTTCAGAACCAACAGCTTATGCTTGCAGAGCACTAACGAAATGCTAGGCATTGTGCGAGGCAATTTATAATCATTCTTTCACTTGATCCTCACAACAGCTCTTGAGACAGCTGCCACCACTGTCCCCATTTTACAGATCAGGAGCCTGAGACTGAAGAGGTGGGTATTTGCTCAAGAACAGTTAGGTGTGGGAGCTAGGGCTCAGATTCAGAGTGGAGCTGTCTGATTACAGAGCGTGCGCTCTTAACCACTGCACTGTACTCCCATTTTCTCCCAGGCCAGTAGTAATACTCCTATTAATTCAGAACATTGCCAAATCCTTGGGATAGTAGGCAAGTTTTAGCGTGTCATGTTCTGATGGGGAAGAGCTCATTCAAGGCGGATCTTTGATCAGAATGGTGAAACAAGCCCTTATTATTTTATTTCGTGGTTGGTTTGACAGTCGCTTCTTAATTCAGATCTGCTTTAAATCTATTCTTGGAAGGACCTTCTTTTAAATTGTGTTTAATAGATTCTAAGTGATACTCCAGTTAGATGTAAAGCTTCAAACTAGCCTAGTCCAACTGCTGTTCACTGCCAGGAAAATTGTCTGGTTTTGAGTTTTGTGTTGCATCATCTATCTGAGTGCGCGCACACACCCAGTGGTGGAAGATTCGCGCAAATGTCCCTGACTCCTTGTGGGTACCTGCAAGTGTGCTTTAAAAGTGACTAAATCTCCAAAGGGAAAAAAAAAAAAAAAGAGAGGGGTGAAATATTCCTTAAGCCAAATTGACTGTCTCTCCTCTAACTTTAACTTTCCTTCCTGACTTTTGATTTTCTGTTCTCCAACTCACCCCCCCCTCAGTGCTTGAAGTGTCCTTGTTCCTTTGGCTCTTGCCCTTTCACATCAAAACAGCACCACACGCACCTGGTTTTTCCTCTATAGTGTAATTGGTATGTGCCCATCTTTTCTATGCCACTATAGTCTCGGTAAATGAAAGCCCCACCATCTCAGAAATGATCTGTAATGGTCTCCTATCAGATTTTTTCCTCTCTGCTACCACCCTTGCAAATTCTTTTCCAATCACAGATTAATTTTCCTAAAACTCTCTTCAGTTGTTTCACTTGCTTAAAAGTCTTCCGTGGCTTCCCACTGCCCAGTGGATAATGTTCAAGCAGTTTTCTTGGCGTTCAAGGCTTTCACATCTGGCCGCAGGTTACCTGGCCAAGCTTACCTTCCACAGCTATCACACATAAACCTTCTACCCTACTAGACAGTTGTGCAAATACGTCTTGTCTACTAGATCACTTCCACATTTGAATCATTCTTGGTTTGCAAAATGTGGAGAAAATACTTTTTATTTCACCACAGTGAAGCTGTGATTTAGCCGAGTTTTCTGATCAGTAGAATTATTTACATAATTTGATACCTTTAAAAAATAATGAAGCTGTACAGTGTTTTCGACTCTTGTCATCTCTTGGTTACATATTTCACTACAACCCAGGAATTCTGAACCTCTGACAGCTGTGCCGCTGTCCGCCTAAATTTGTAACAATTAAAAATGCTGCCCTTTGGTCTTTCTTAGAAAGATCCAGTGACTTTAGATAAGCATTAGTCTCATTTAACAGAGAAACTGAAAAATCCAAGTTGGTTTATTTTTGTAGGCTAAGTTAACCAGCATGCTTGCGATACCACTCTGAAATCATGACACTTAAACATAAGGTGTCTTTGCTAAGCAGTCAATCAAAGTGGGGTAAGGGGTAACGGAAAGAGCACTAGACTTTGAGTCCCAAGTTTCGGGGTTCAACTTAATGTTACGTGACTTTGGGCAAGTTACTAAACTCTCTGAACTTCCGTTTCTTCATCTGTAAAATTGGGATCATAATAAATTTCATAAGTACGTGGTGAGAATCCGATCAGATAACTTGCAAAGGTACTTAGGACCTACCGTCTTTTGCTGATTCTCACATTCACTTGTTTCACATTTAATAGTTCTGACATGAAGATGCACGTTACACTCAGCGGCATCTTGGCATTCTGTCGTTTAATTGAAAGTGGTTTCTCTTTCTTAGTGGCACATAAAATTATGGTGTGTCTTAAAATCACTGGTATCTTCGATTTGATGAGATATGGCGGCTGGTGCTCCCTCCCTCGGTGCTGTGCAATGTAGGCATCCTCTCCGTCCTCATTCTGCTACAAACTGCCCCTCCCCTAAGACTCATATACATTGTTCATACTGAAGACTATTTCCATATATCCATTAACTACGGAAACTCATGTCAGTACTCATTACTGTTTAGTTCTATTGTAAACTTCTAGAAAGCCAAGACTATATCCCCCCCCTTTTTTTGTAAATCAACTTGCATGATTATATAAGGTTCTGTATTTAATAAAAATTCACTTATTGGTGTTCATTCCACTTTTGAGTTGACATTGAAACCTGGGATCTTAATAGTATTCCACTGATTTTGGTAAAAGTGAGGTAAAGGACTGGGGATACCAAGGAGTGGATAACTTGTGTTATTACCTAGGTTTCTTTATATCCTTGTTTTCTGTTGAAAATACTGCTGCTTACCTCCTGGTACCGGCCCTCATCTGTATGCCAAGCAGGCTCAGACGACAATGTGGAAATGTTTGCGTAGCCAACAGGCCCTGTTCTGGTGGTGATGGCAAGGTTTAGTCCTCTTCCAGCTAATCTAGGTTTTCCTTTAGTCCACAGCCATAAGACAGAGGGAAAAGTGTTCCTGCACTGGTACTGAGGCTTGGGAGGACAACAAAGAAAATAAGAGTAAACAGATGCATACACATTGCACATCTTGTGTACGTCGTGCGTCATGCACCTTTCCCTAGAGTGGACCATTGAGGACTTTGTCCACGGGCTCTGAACTGGTTTATACCATTTGATCGCTCATGTATTCCCATTTTTATTTTTCTGTGGTGGCCTGACAGGTTAAAGATTTCATAAATTCAGAGCTCCTAGCCCAGTTATATTCTTCAGAGGACCAAAATACCCTGATGGAGGAGTCTGCCGAGCAGGCCCAGCGCCGGGATGAGATGCTGCGGATGTACCAGGCCCTTAAAGAAGCCCTTGGGATCATTGGTGACATCAGCACAGCCACCACGTTCACCCCTGCACCGCCTCCTGTGGATGACTCCTGGATACAGCGTTCCCGCAGGTAAGAAGATGTCCCCATGTCACCGGAGGCCCGCCAGGCTTGTCCAGTGTCAGTTTCTGAGTGTGCTTCCCTAAACCATTATGAACCTAAAGAATGAAGAGGGAAAAAGCTATTCAAGTTCAGAGAGAGAGAAGGTTAGATTATCCCTTCAAAAATGAACACGATACAGCCTCACAGTGGACTGTCACACGGTCCTCAAAACGAGTCTCAAGACTGCTACACTGAAATGAAAAGATAGTCAAGCTAATGCGAAACTTAAAAAAAAAAGGTGTAGAACGTTATGTTCTAATATGTACCAAAAAAAGAATTTATGTATATAGAGAGAATATTGTATTGTGTTGTATCATAGACTATAGTTGAAAAGGATACACAGGAAACTACTACTGGTTGTCTCCACAGAGTGAAGGGTTGGGGGAGGGGAACTTTTCATCATTTGCCCCTTTTATACCTTTTTTAAAAACATTTATTTAAGTAATCTGTACACCCACGGTGGGGCTCAAACCCGTCACCTGGAGAACAGGAGCCCCGTGCTCCTCGGACAGAGCCAGCCAGGCGCTCCTCCTTTTACACCTTTCAACGTTCCTGACCTGGATCCCAGTTACTGAGTCAAAAGCGTAATTTTTACAAAGCAGCCCGGAATTCGTAAAATATTTTTTTGAAGATGAGTTTGGACTGAAGCTGCTCTCATCTGTCCTCAGGTCCCCCCCTCCAAGCCCCACCACCCAGAGGCGGCCGACCCTGAGCACTCCCCTCACGCGGCCAGCCTCCAGCCGAGGGCCCGCACCCGCCATCCCTTCTCCCGGACCGCACTCGGGGGCGCCCCCGGTGCCCTTCAGGCCCGGCCCGCTACCCCCTTTTCCCAGCAGCAGCAGCAGCGACTGGTTCGGAGCACCCCCACAAGTTCCGTCCCGGCCCACGAGGGCCCCGCCCAGCGTCCCCAGGTGAGTGCCCTGCAGGCCGCACACGCTGGGGACGCTCTTTTTGGTTCTCTTCTTCTAGCGTAACAGACAGAATTTATTTGGAAAAGAAAATTGCAAAGATATTATCATACACGTTTGCAATTTTCACCCAGGGGAGAGGTATCACGGGAACACCGTGGAGTCTGTGACACCATTTAAAAACCAATATGTGGTCCAAACCTCTCATTATCAACTGGCACAAACTAGATGGAACCAAAGAAAATGGGGTCCAAGTGAATGACATTTGGGCAGCTGTTTGTATAATTTGAGAGAGCACTTTGAAAGGAAAGAAAGAGCCATGGCTGGGTTATTGCAAGCTGTGTGCTCCGTGGGTCATGAGAGAGTATCAGGAGCTAAGGCCTCACCTTCTCTATTACCAAAGGAATTCTAGAAAACCACTAACTTCAAGGAGTATTATCCATTTGCCCCCTGAACTATAGCCCTTAAACCCAGCATTATTAACTTTAATGTAGCCCACGTAAAAACCAGGCTGATTCATTCGCAAAAATGTTTTAAAAACTAAGCATAGAAATTTCAGCACAGACATGATGTTGGCTGCGTGCAGTCACTAACAGTATATGAGATGGAACATTGTACATTTGAATAGTACATTTTGGCATGTGGACGCAGATTTTTTAGGCTTACTGGTGAAACAAAATAGTGAATAAATGACACTTGGAACATGCATATAGTTGAAGCTATGTTCTCTCCTTTATACATTTACAGTCAAATACGTACAATGTGTATAATTAGAGATTTTAAAAATAGAAGGAGTTAGGAGGTTTTTTCCTCAACATCTGAAATTTTAAAAGGAAAGGAAATCAGCTCATACAGAAATTTAATTCTTAAAAAAATTCAATTCAGACGATTAAAATATTTGTGTGCTTTATGAAGGAAAACCATCCTCTGCGTGTACCATGAAGGGGGAGTGACTTCCTCCCACCCACGAAGCCTGAGTCACCTCATTCTCTGATTACGGGGCTTACATTTATTTTGACCTTCAAGCTGTTGGGTGTAATGAAGAGAAGGGGCATCTTAAATTCGTAAACAAAGGGTGGAATAGAGGACTAGCAGGGGATGTGGAATCAGAAGGCCTCATCTGTGGACCTTGCACAGCTCATTCAACTCTGAGCTAGGGGTGCCCCATCTATGAAGTAGGAACAGCTTCAACAAGGTTGTTGCCCAAACCATATGTAATGAGGCTGATAAACGGGAAAGCACTTTGGCTGTCAGGGTTATCATCACTCTGGTCCTAATCAAAAAGGATATATGTTCTCTCAAACCTATATTCTTTCCCTCTAAAAACAACATTCAGCTTACAATTTATTTGGAACTGAGCTAAATTTCTGGTAATAATAGTAAAAGCAATAGCTAATATTTATTGTGCTCTCAACGTATACTAGGCACTGTCCTATGTGCTTTGCAGGTACATTTGTGTTTACTGCTCACAACAACCCAAAAGGAGAGGTGACTGTCCATTGTACAAATGAGGCACAGAGGTTCAAACAGCTTGCCCAAGCCTGCTCAGCCAGACCCTAATGGAGCTGGGCTTTAATCCCAAGCAGTCTGACTCCAAAACCCAGTCTTCCAACCGCAATACCAGGGTTTCTCAACCTTGGCACTACTGCCATTTTTGTCGTGGGGGGCTGGCCCTTGCATTTTAGTATGTTTTGCAGCATCCGGGCCTCAACCCACTGGATGTCAGTCGTACTCTCCCAGTTGTGACTACTAAAAATATCTTGACACTACTAGTGTGTTTGGGGAGGTGGGGCGTGGGGTGTAAAATCCCCCTCCTCTTGAGAACCACTGCACTACAGTATTGCAAAGATTTTCCCTTCCACGTGAAAAATAAATAAATAAACGTCAGTGTTGAGTCTCATTACAAGCAAGATTAGGTGGTTGTTTTAGGAAACCTCAGCCTGCCTGGGAATGTATCTGCCATTGTGCCAGGAAGGTATGAAGGCCACTGGGGGAGGGCAGGAGAGTGGGCAGGCAGGAGTCCTATACGGGAGTCTCGAAGTCGGCTATTTTGTCCGTTTAGCTACAAGAGGGAACCAGAGCAACCTGGTGGTGCCTTTCCTCAGGAATGAACATGCATGTCTTTGTTTGCTCGCTTGGCTGCTATACCTCTTGGTTTCAGATAAGCTGGTTTGCCAATACCCTTCAGAGATACCGTTGAATGCTAAATTGATTTGTTAAGCGGGATGGAGCCGCCCTTGGTATTTCCAAGCTCACGCACAGAAGGTAGTGGGCAGGAATCGGTAGCTCATGCTAGAGAAGGGCGACCGCCAGGTTTAATGCATCTGTGTTGGGGAATTTATAGGACGCCAGTTACGTTATTCAAAATTTCTAGAATATTCTCCACTTGGAGCCAGACCTAACTTGCCCTGGCCTTGCAAAGAGTCTCAAATGTAAAACAGAAATGAGACTTCAGAGTAAAAGAGGAAAGTTGGTTTTTGTGCTGAGCCTTCAAGTTTCAGCGCCAGTTCCGCGCAATGGGAGGGAAACCCGTCTGGGGGGTGGGGGGGTCACCTGAGAGAGACGCTGTCAGGATCCTTATGCCTATTCAAGTTTAGCTTTAGATGAAGAATTCTGACCACATAAAGTCTGTTTTTAATAAAAGCCAGAGCAGGAATCCTACCAAATGCAAGCCAGAAATGGGGTTTAAGATTTCAAAAAAAAAAAAAGAAAGAAAGAAAGAAAAGGAAAAAAAAAAAGAGGAAAAGAAAGATAAAGATGGAAAAAGAAAGAAAAAAGTTGAGGGAAGCTCTTATTGAAACTTCACCTTGTTCCGTTTATTTACATATTCTCTTTTCCCTCTGTGATTTGCCTCCATTTTCTCTATTAAAAAAAAAAAAAGTTGAAATGCCATTATCCATCATCTCCAGGAAAACAACCCATAGCTTTCCGAGAAGGAAGTTCATTTTTTTTTCTAGCTCTTTACTTTCTTAAGGGCCCTTTCTCCTCTTTTATCTGAAACCAGAAACTCATAACGTGACAAGACAGTACAAGCCATGTCCCGCCGACTCCCTGTTGGGCTTTAATATTACAAAGGCAATAACTGAACTTTTAGAGGCAAAATATTCTGCCATTCGGCATGTGCCTGTTCGTGATTTTCTTCCGGATAATTTGCGACTTCATTAGCAAGTTATGATTTTGACATTTAAGAGCATATATACCCTTATTTTAACCCTATTCAAATGTAACGAAAGCACTTGCAACTGTACAGAAACCATGAGCATTCTGGGTTTTTTTTTAAATTATTATTATTCTATCTTCCCATTCCAACATAAAGGAAGAGAAGGAGAGGGGCGGGTGGAGTCATTTTTGGCCCAGCTTTTCTCAGCTGCTCAGGCTGTTCTGGTTTCTGCGCATGGAGCCTTGCAGAGAGGGAGCTGGGAATTCTGCAAACTGCATGCACACTCTAATTAGTCCCACCTGAGCTAGGGGAGCATCTCTGTCCCAGAGAGGCTCACCGGTAGGGATGCTTCTGTCATTAGTAAGCTGAGTGTACGCAAACCTGATTTGTGGAACATTTTCTATTGCCAGAATCTTTGGCTTGCCCCCTCCCCTCCCACCCCACTCAACTTCTCTGAAGGGGCTAAAACCCAGTTTGAAAATCCCAGCCAGTTGTGTTCCTGTTTAGCAAGATGATCTTAAACAGACATTACCACCTCTTTGGGGGCCCTGTTCTTCTTACTTAAAGACCCTAATCTTCATCAAATTTTAACTTTAGGGCTGACGTAGCTATTTTCGGTTACGGCTTCTTAAAATTAGTTAATTGCGAATCACAGCCTTTGACATTAACAGAACAAATTAACTGAATCGGAGTGTGTTTTTCCTGGCAACAGCTGATTCTGGCATTATTTGACTCATTTGTCTTCTCCCCTTTCCTTGGACTAAGCTATTTTGCAACGGTCAAAAGGGGATAAGGGCGGGAGGAAGGGTCTCTATCCAAGGAAAAGCCGACTTCATTTACCTCATCACTCAATCCTCTATTTAAAAAAAAATATTGAAAAACTGAAGTACTTTTTTTAACCAGCCTTGTCACCAAGTCTGATGGTATCTTTTAAAAATGGCAAAACTGAATCATAGGCAAGGATTTGGATTTTACTCCAGCCATCCACATGACAGAAACACAAGATGGAAACCAAGAAATGCTCCATTGAAAGCCTCTCTGTTGAGCCCCGTAGCAAAGCTGACATCCCTCACTGCATGGACACCCCTGGAGCATCATGGAGATTATCACAGGGTTTCCCTCTTACGCCCATTCCATGACATACTCACGCTATCCGACTCACATAGCACCCTTTGAGAGTCTCATCAGAGCCCCACATTCTGTCATTTACCGCTAAGCCAACCATGGCAAAAGATACAGAAATCCCTCTATAGAAAGAGATAATTGGTGCTCTCGTGGTCTTCTCTTTAAGGAGGTAAAAGCCATTTGGTTCTCTTTACGATGGAATCTTGTTTTAGATGTTTGACCTTAATACACTGCTGTGCTATATCTCTTTTATATATTTTATATGTTGATCTAATTGACAGTTAACACAGAATCCCTTTCGTCGAGGGATAAGGTCTCCTTCTTTTGTTTTGTTTTTTCAGCCAGTCCCCCAAATTCTGAGTAAGGACAAACCCATGATTCTTATAAGTGTGTCTTTGCATCCCTCACATGAAGGTTTGGTGCCATGAAGGGTGAAGCCGCTGAGTCTTGAAGTCGTGGGTTCAGGGCACATGGACAATTAAGTGGCTTTTGTGACTAGCCTGTGTGTCTGAGTCTCCCGAAATCATGTCCTGGAAACATCTGACTTACTCCCTCCTCAAGAGCCCTCTGAACGTGTGACTTCCTTTAGCAACTGAGTGTCATTTGGACGCATGATGAATTCGTCTTGTGATTTCTGATTTCAGCCATGAGTTTTTAATTTTCCTCACTGTCCTTCCCCTTTAAAAAACAAATAAATTATGATTAGGTATTCTGATTTTTCAGGGAAACAGTTTTTATTTTTAGCAACTGGATTTAAAAGTCAAGCAAAGAATTTTTTTTTTTTAAGTCTAAAGGCCAAGAATGGAAACAACTTCAAGGTGTTCTTTCTGATTCTTAGCATTTAAGGCATTTTGTGAGGCTGCTGTGTTATAACATTTGTTACTGAAATCCCAAATGTAATTAATAATTTGTTGCAGGTTCAACGTGAGTTGAAAATATGACGCTTCATATATTTTAATGAAAATAGAAATTTGGCCATAAACTGTGCACTAAAGAAAATATTCAATTTAATTTAAGCCCCTCGGTTAAATATGCCATCAAAATCATTCGAATTCCACAATGGTTCTGGTTGTAACATAATATTTCACTGAGGTGAATCGATGGTTAATGACAAGGTTTTTCATTCTTCAGTCTTGGTTTCAGTCTGGTTTAAGTGAAGGTAAAATTAGCCTGGTGGTTTCCTTCTTGGGTCTAGCGAACTAGAGTCTACTTTACACAAACATCTTCATCCTGCCACAGTATGGAATGACTGGCAGTCTGTTTAGGGGAGGCCCAGGAACAGAACTGCAAGTGTTCTGAAGGTCAGAATCGGGGACTTTCGCAGATGCATCAAGGTAGACTTCAGATTGCCTTTCTGTTTTCAGTGTATCCCTGATCTTCCTATTCCAAATATCCGAGGCTGTAGGAGGATAGAAGAGAAAGGAAAATAAGAAAGGATCTACACGAGACAAAGTACAAGCAACAGAAATGCAGCCAGGCGGTGGGCAGCCGTAAATGTAACAGGATGCCGCTGTTAGCCCAGTGGTAACTGGCAGTGAGTGAAGCAAATACAACTGCTTCCACGTCCCATGACAAATAATAGCAAATAGCTCTGTCATTGTTCTCTCTGGGGTTTGAAACTGCTACGCTTCAGCCATTGCAGGGAAAGCCTTTCTGAGTTTCAGGATCCCCAGCCCTGCCCTGGGTCTCACCTGATTGATGGAGGAAGACAGCCAAGACGGGAGTCTGGCACGGGAACCACTGACCAGTGAAAAATGCACAGTAAATGATTATTATTCTTCCTGTGGCCAGTCAGCAGCAAACTGTCACCAGTTGGAATCTGCTGAATGTTCCTATATACAAGTTGATGTCAGCTCAAAAAGGAAAAGAAAGGAAAAGCAAAGAGAATCGAATCTCGCCCAGTGTAAGCAGACACACACGAGCTAGACCTTCTCTTTCCTCACTGCCCTCCTTTGTCTCTTTCGCTGTAAGAAAAGAATGATTTTACAGGGAAAACCTTCCCAGGAGGACAACTATGGTTAGATGGCATGTTTTTCAGTGACTTCAGAGATTCACAGCACAACATGATTCGTGGCTCCTTCACCTCTAAATTTTATCCAAGCACCGCGCTCCGACAAGGAGCTGCTGGGCGCTTCTTCTTTCCCTCTGATTTATCAGCTACTGTGAACGATTAGAAGCGAAGTTTAGCTTGCTGGCGTTGCTGCGGCCGATAAACAGCCAGGAAATTAAACATGAAATTGTAAATGCTGCGTCTTTCGCTCAGAACGTGCCCTAAATGCTTACCTCCAGCAATATGAGAAAGGAGAGGAGGATTTAGCTGAGGGTTGGATGGCTTTTGTCTGCTTGTCATAACTTTATTGCTGCTTGAACACAGAATTTGTAAATGCCCAGCATTAAAATCCTTTAGCTTGCTTGAGCCAACATATTGTAGCCATTGTCTGGGGGAACCTCTGAGTCTAAACACATATTTACACCCTTTAGTTGCCAAATGAAATCCATCTGGCTTATTTAATGCTGTTGCCAAAAGAATATTATACTTTTGGCCTGGCCCATATTTTTAAGTGCAGGGGAAGGGGGATGGCGTTGGAAGGGCATTGGGTTTGAGAGACTCTGCAGGTGTCTTGACGCCACATTACCAGATGAAAGTTTAGATCACTTGGCAACTCTGATCGAAACTAGAAGAATTCCCACCTAGGGCAAGGTCGGAAGCACAAGGAACTCGGGCAGCCTCATCACGGTGTGGTGCTCTCGTTTCCTTTTGGCTGCTTTTCAGGCATCAGAGCCACATGATAGTCAAAAACCACAACTAGCAAGTGCTCTAATTTCTGGAATTATTTTTTTAACGATTCCCATAAACACTAGGAAATGTCCATTCCTGTGTCCCAGCCAAAATTACCAGCTCACATGAACTGTAGAAAGAACATGTTCCATCCAAGGATCAGAAAAAATGGTAAATCAAAGTGGCCGATAACAAAATTCTCCTTCACTCATCGTCAGTGGCCAGGCTGGGCCTTCTTGACTTCAGTTGCCCAGACACAAGGAAAGTTCCAGATCTTCATAGGGTCGACATTTTCCCCCACTGGGATTCGTTTAAACGCTGAAAAATAGGGAACCCAGTAAATGTGCAAGTTAATATAAAATGTACAAATAAGCTCCATTCCGTCCCTGCTTTGCTTGTGGAAGGGCTGAAGAGCCCACGGACAGGGGGAGTGACGCGAAGGCCTGGCTGAGCACAAACTAGACGCACCGCCACACGAACGCCCCCAGCTTCTGTGGCCGTTTCGAGAACCAAGAACAAGTGAGAAGTGTGAGGTGAAGGCCTTGGGTGGTTTTGAATATGATCTGGGAAATGATGTTATTTTACAATCAAATATACCAGTTGCCTCTACCATGTAAATATTACCTGTTTTCAGTTTCAGATTTCCATGAGGCAGCACTATCTACGTTTATCTGGGTCAGTATATATCACATGGATCTAGAATGAGACCTCTTATGACGGTAGATGAGAAAGACTTTCAAAGGTGTTTTGCAGCCCAGAAAGTCTAAAATGAGATTATTTCGCTGGGGAGCAGATATTTATATACAATATATTCTGTACCGTGTGTATTTTTTTAAGTTTATATTAGGATTGTTCTCAAAGCCAGTTTTAAGAGTGAATGAAATTTTTCCCTCAAATAAATGTACCCATAGCATCACACTCATGGGACTTTGCTAGAAAGTCTATACACTGCTCCACCTTTAGACCACCATTCACAGAGGAAAAGCCATAAAACCTGAGGAAAACGTCTACTTATTTTCAAAACAACTAGGATCTCTTTGCTTCTTGGTAGTATTGGAAAATATTTTAATAACTAAAGTAATAAAACTTCATGTGAGGCAAAATTCTACCTTAATTACTGCCTTTTGGGGTGGAAAATTAAGGAAACATTAGTAAATGTGTTAACTAGAGAAACCACTGCAGTAATTTCCCTCCACATATCTGGGTCTAAAGTCAAAATAAAATCCATGCTACACATATTATTTGAAAGAAAGCAAACTTGTTGTTTTAGCTCGACAATAGTAGTAATCGGAGCATTCAGGACTGAAATTAATGGACCCCAGAAATCCCTGTGACTCGTCATCAGACTTTGATTAACTTACTTAAATGCCCTATAGTTCAGTTTAGGAATCTGTAGTGAGGGATGTTGATATGTTGCTTGATTTAATATTTCGAACACTATAAATTACCCCATTACCATCTTAATACTTGAAAATTAAGTAAGTATATTGAAAACTAATTTTAAAGCACAGTATCTTCGAATAAACATGTTGAAATAGTGTTTTCCCCTGTACTTAAAACGTTGGTGTGTGATTGACTACACCTTATAAATTTCCTTCTTTTATACTATGCTTGTCTCCTCCAACCCAGGACCTCTTCTCCATATGTAGCTATTCAACATATGTTGTCACTCACAACCCTCTAGGTGATGGGGCACTCATGCCAATAGCCATTGTTACCGTGTTGTTCCAAAGTCCCCTTCCCTGTTGAGCAAGAAGAAAATACTCTCAAGGGCCACAAGGAGTCTTTGCAATTTATACTTTCATAATCTCCGTAGACTGTTCAGCTTTCAGTTAAAATGTTATGATTTTGACCATTAAAGTTTGCTTTTCTATTCTTTCCCTATGGTTTTCATGCTACTTACTAAAGGTGCATTTTGAGATGTAAAAATTTGTAGCCAGGATACTGAAGGTAGCACTGTCTCCAGCAATATTAAATCGGAAAAGCCATGTTTGAGAACATTTCTCTCTGCTGCATTCTCCCTGCGCTCTTGCTTTGGGCCCCAGTCCTGAGTCCCCTTGTCTCTCAGGTGGGCCCTCCGTCCAATTATACAGGAAGGTCTTCCTTAGTTACTTATGGCGGACACCTGCCTTCGAGCGGTGTTTGGCAGGCCAGCAGGATGAGGTAATAATCAGAAGAAAATGTTCTGGTTCTTTGGCCTCATCCACGTACAACATTATCCAAAACAGTCTTGTGTGAGTGAGAGCAGGGTGGCTTTGAGATCCCTTGGTCTAACATTCTGTAGGAGTGTGGGGGACACAACTTTTTGATCCCTTCTAAGATAATGGAAATATAAATGATGTCTGCCTTTGCCTGTCCTTTCAGTGATGTTTACAGACGGACATATGTAGAAATATGAGCCTTTCACTGGTAAACATTTTGGCTTGACTTTCTCCGGGGCAAGCCGTCTTCTCAAGCACAGCCCCCACAGTCATTACAGCAGAGTTTTCCTAAAAGCATATTTTGTGAACTCTTTCTCCAGGATGATGGCAGTTTTCGTAAGAAGATGCCTAAAAGACATATGGTTTTCATAGATTTTTCCGTCTAGACTAGCTTTATTTAGTGACTTTTGGTCTGAATTGGTCTAGTTAAAATTTCTGTAGAACCTTGTATAAAAATTTAAAATGTGGGCATACTATTAAGGTGTAAAACAAAAAGTTTGACATCTTATTGGCAATAGATTAAAAGGGATTGGTTGAAAGTTTCCTTCAGGTTAAGTAATTCTGACCATCCCGTATGCCCACTCGTCCGTCCCGCTCCCACAACACTGTCCAAAATGGAAAGGCTTACCCCCCAAACCCTATAACTGTTAAATTCATATACTTCTCACTGTTTTCCTGAGTAAATTCTTTGTGTTCCAGTTGATGTGTGTGTGTGTGTGTGTGTGTGTGTGTGTGTGTGTGTGTTTTAGAAAGCTGTAATTCTTTCTGCAGACTCTTTACATGGCCCAGGGGACATATGATTCCTTGCCCTTTTAGCACCAGTTTTTACAAACGCAGCATTTCCCTCATTTTAAGAAAGGGCCCATGAAGCCACTGAGTGAAGGAGACGCAACATTTGGGAGTGTTTGTAGTACCGTCCACCACTGATAAAAATTCCATTTTTAAATGCAGTGTTTGCGACGCATGTAGAAACAGTAGGGCACTTTGAGAGGAAAAGACTGACTTCCAGACTTGCCTAGAAATCGGCCTTTTGCTCCCTCTTTTATAAGAGCTGACACCACAGATCCAGTCTGAGGTTAGCTGCATCCGGACAAGGAGACTCCTGCAAGGGGGGAAATGGTGGCCCTTTAGCCCCCCCCAGGAGCATGCCCCGACTGCGCGAGGAGCATTTAATGGGACCTAGTCACATGTTTGTTCACTGACACGGCAGCTTGCAAGGCACAACCGCCTCTCTGTTGGCCTCTGTTTGCTTTCAACGGTTTTGTTTTTAAATTTTGAGCTCTAAGGCAGGTTAGAGCTCCTCCTGCTGGATTTTTTTCTTTTCTTTTCTTTTCAATCACTGGGATTGTAATAAGTAAATGGTAACTCTTTGTCTCCATTTTTGCCACTTGGACGGGTAGAAGTAAGTGGCCAGAAAAATATCACGTGGTACATTTAAAACGGGCCTTTGAATTAACCAGGTATCACGGTCAGGTGAGAGGAAACATCGCTGCAACATTAATCTTCTCTAAGTCTTCAGATAACTCGTGCTCCGTTTTTTTTTTGTTGTTGTTGTTGTTGTTGTTGTTGTTACTAAAATAAAAGGAATTGGAAAGTTAACTTTTCCATCGATATTTCTAGTTCCATCTTTGCCCTGTCTGAGGTGAGGCCCCAAGTCAGAGACTCATGCCTGCAAGGTTCCTGCTCTCTATCGGAGAGGGACAAAAAGTCTCTTCTGTCTTTCCAAACCAGAGGTGAATGTTGCAGTTCTATATAGAGATTCGAAGTGTCGCCTGAAATGTTCCTCCCCATCCTTGCTTCTTTTTCTTCTTCTCACGGACTTGAGATGACAAAGGAATGTGCATCTCAGAAGTGGACGTTTGCCTCTCCCAGTAGCTGGTTCTTAGCACCTCCTTCCCAACCTCTCCTCCTTCCCCCAAATGGCGGCGTTGGCCAACCCCTTCCCCTGGTGCCTGGAGTGGGAATGAGGGGAAGGGCAGGGAGAAGAGGACAGAAGAAGATGAAGAGGGTTAGAAATAGTTGTGCCCCAGCGGCATCAATGGGACTAGGTTTCTACATCATGTAAGTTCTTGGAGATCTCTTTGGGGATTTCTCACGAGAGAGAGGGAGAGAGAGAAGGGAGGGAGGAAGGGTGAAAAGAGAGAGAGAGAGA
Organism: Ailuropoda melanoleuca; assembly: GCF_002007445.2. Lineage (NCBI taxonomy): Eukaryota > Metazoa > Chordata > Mammalia > Carnivora > Ursidae > Ailuropoda > Ailuropoda melanoleuca. Next base: position 76,350,463 of record NC_048225.1, read on the forward strand.
GAAAGGGAGAGAAATGGGGAAAAAAATCATCAGAAGGGACACTGCCTAATTTCATTCAGTAGCCATGTGCACGGAAAGCTCTTTTCAAGCCACATGTTTTCTCTCTCTACAGTTTTCTCACCACCGTATTCCTCTTCCCTTCTGCTGGTTTGCCTATCTTTTTGTCCTTCCCTCCACCCAGCTTATCTGTTGTCAATGATACAGTACAGAGGCTACAACACTTTTTAAAATCTCAAAAGCAATGCTTTTTAGGAATCATATTTTAATATAACCCCAAACCCTGTAAGTGATCTGTTTTATGAATTAGGACTCAGAGCAAAACAAATAATTTTGACACGTGTTAAAGAACAAGACAACACCTGGTTTCTCAAACGGACAGTGCTTTTTCTAGCTTTCTTTCCTTCACATATACTAGCTCCTGTTTCTGGACTGCCAGTCCCCTGAACTTCCCTGGTTTTCTGGAAGTCCTGCTAACCCTTTCCATCCCAGGGGCCGCTGAAGCTGAGGCACCGTCCCGTTACACCACGTATCCCACCGCTGGCATGGTTTACTTGTCTCTCTCCCCATCTCCAGTGGAAACTCCTGGGCAGTGATCACGTCTGTACATCTGACTCCTAATCCAGCACATAGCACGTAAACAGGGCTTATTGAGGGAATGAAAGAAGACAAAATGAGTTGATGTGCAGCGCTGAATCAAAATTTATTTTGGAATTAGCCCAATATTTGGTGTGCTTGAAGAAACAATTTAAACACAAACACTTCCTCTCTTGTTCTGTTCTACCGAGAAGCTTGCCTGGCTGAACGCTGTTGTAAAATTCGTTTTTACACATCACAGACTGAGCAGAGTTAATGTGGGCAAATCATCCTTCAGGCTGCTTTTTTGGGGCAGCCACAGAAGTGGGTATGTCTGTACCATCCCTCTGAACAAAATCCAAGTCAGATATTTAAGATTATGTAAAGAAAATGTGGCAAGGGAGATTATATTACCTTTTAGCTCAGAGACTAATTTATACAGGATATTAGATGTTTATATCATCAAATAACAATTGTGGACTATCTTCCCCCTTATGTTCTTGCTTTAGATTCTATCAATTGATTCATACTTTCCCAATGACATATGTTATAAAATCATGGGTTCATTTTCACAGGGGAAAGAAATGCTGGCTCTAACATGTAGCACGAATCATATTAGAGAATTCTTTAGACCATTTAAGTGGACTCCAAGTCCTATGTTCTTTCCAACATCTACTGTAAACTATTCTTGGACAGTATTGGCTCATTTTGTTACTAAAGCTGAAAAGGCCAAAAATATGCTGGAGAGCAGCCTATAGTATTTTTAATAATAACTCACAAACTATTATCTTCCATGTGGACAATATCCTGACCGCTGTAGCATTTTTTAAAACTTAGCCTCATAACTTGTAGATATGTAAAATCTGTCTTGTTAATAAATGCTCCAAATAAGAAGCAAAGCACAAACACAACTGTGTTTAAAACGCTGTGTCTCATTATCTGACAGCGCAGACACGTGCAAGAGAAAGTCCTGGGTCAGAGCGAGTTGTCCTCCCTTCCACCTGGAGGTGGGGTCCTGGTTTGTCCTTGGATGGCTGCATTCTTGTGCTGAGCCACTGGTTGGGACACTGCCCCCTGCAGGTGTGGGGGAAGGCTCTGAGCACGACAAGGAATCATCTGGGTTCATAGGGAGTTTATAATGTCATTCAGATGATAAACTATACATACATGCCTTAAACGTTGCAAAATGAGACGAGGGTTAAGTAATTCAAGAGGATCGTGGAGAAACAAGGCATTACAGTTCCCGAGAGGGACGTACGATTGGCAGTCCCCCAGCCCAGCTTAGCGATGCCACCAGAGCCATTCTCGCCCGGGGCCACTTTAAAAACAAGTTCCTCGCAGCCCACGGCACATGCTCTTTATGATTTTAGAAAACTCAGAAGCGGTTTTTGTTTTCGTTCTGTTTTGTTCTGTTTTCTAAGAAATTTGCTAGCTGTAGCCTTACTTCTTGTGGTTCAGTACACAAAACCCTTCATTAAAAAAAAAATTTTTTTTTTACCTGTTTCATCAATAAGATAAACAAGTTGGGCAAGTTGCTATCAGATCCTTGTGGCTTCTAGAAACCTGGGATGTATAACTCTCCCATCATCCTAAATGTAATTACACATGATATGTAATTATATGTAAATTGAATTTTTGAGACAGATGTATTTTAAAGCCTCAATTATATTTAATAAGTAGAACTTGTGGTATAAGAGCAGCATATTGCATATCCTTTTTTATGCAAATACTGCCCTGGTGGGCAGATACCATTCCTCTAGATGTGTTTCTTCTTTATATTTTTTGAGGGTTTTCTTTTCTACTTTGGGGGAAGTGGGGTTCACCTAGCTAATTAGGTAGGACTTCGGTCAAACCCTCTCTAAAGACGAGAATTTGGAATGCATGTTTATAGGTGTTTCCTTTCTATACTTGCTGCCATTTTCATAAGCAAATACAAGCTTCCCTGGGCAAGCAGTTATTCTTCTGGGGATGATTAACAAGAATGCCACTGTAGTATAGTATCCGGGTCTTTACGAAATAAACCTGAAACTGATCTGACCCATGCTTAAGTCTAGCTCCCAAAGGTATCAAACTATTTACAACCATTTCTTCCTTCTTAAGATTTTTTTCCAGTACTTTCTCTTTTTGCTTGTACTATATCTGGCAAGTGAATTGAACTGCTAATAAAGCAAGATCAAAATCACTTATTATGCCTTAGAACAATGGTTTGAAAACCGTGGTCCCAGGACCAGCAGCATCAGCAGCATCTGGGAACTTGCTAGAAATGTCTCACCCTATTAGAAACTCTGTGTGGTGCCCAGCAATCTGAGTTTTAACAAGTCCACCAGGGAATTCTGTTGCACAGTCCAATTTGAGAATCGTTGCCTCAGAACCTGCAAATGTAACTGGCCAATAGAATCCTGGATGGGGAGTCACGAAATATTGGTGTCAACATGGAAAAAGAAGGCAGCTGAGCCACACAGACCCAGTCTGGCTCACGCATTTACCAGTCTCATAATTCCCGCCTCTCACCCTGACAAGCAATAAGGGCAGGGGCAGAAAAAACAAGCCATTTCAACAGTGTTATGCTACCTGGCAGCAAGAAACTAGAGGAATGGTAGTTTTTACACACACACCCCCACCTGCTGATGCACTCCATAGCCCATTGGCCCTATAGAATTCTCTCTATATTCTCTTTATATTCTATCTATATTCTCCTTCTCTCTCTCTGTGTGTGTGTGTGTGTGTGTGTGTATATACACACACATATATCCATCCATCCATCCATCCATCCATCCATCCATCCATCCATCCATCTATACCTTAGGGTTTTCAACCTCTAAGATTGGCATCACACCATGAATACTCAGAACCAGCTAACCCAAAGCAGAGCAGATGAAATTTTAGTTCTTCCGTTCTTCGAAGAGAATTGAAAGAGACAGTAAGACAAACAACACATTCCTCTCTCTTATCAGTAAAGCCGGTTTCTCCCCTTCAATGCCACCCACCCTGTGTGAGCGTTGGACTTTCTTGCAAAAATTGTCAGTGTCCAAAAGACTGTAAAAGGTTCACCCCTGCAGCTACGAATGCAACTACAAGTATTACATCTCTCCCTTTGATTTGGAAGTAGAAACATGGCTCTGCTATAGTAACCATAAACCGCCCACACACAACACAGTGTTTCAATAAACACTAAGTGAGGCAAGATGCCCCATTTCAATGTAATGGGTTCCTTAATGAAGCCCATCACTAAACAAAGACACTGAGGAAAATTTGGTACAAAACAAATAACTTTGCTTTGCCCAAAACAAACTGTCTTAGAAGTGGATGTCTTTGGAAACTCTTTGAATGGTTAGGAACTAGACCAATGAAATGAACTTTAACGGTAAACCTTAAATGTTTTTCTGGTGTTGAAGTTGGCAAACAGCATTGCTTATTAAGAAAATCACACTGAACAACTTAATGTTCTTCCTGAATTGCTTTCTAGTAGAGTTTTATTGTTTTAGAAATGAAATGATGCTCACTTTTTCCAGAAAGGGGGGGTCTTTCAGGATTTTTAATTACTGAGTACATATGGGTTACTTTAACCTGAAACTGGGCATATTTTAGAGATGTCATAATTATTTTGAAAGGACATGATGGAAATTTTGTCTTTCATTCTTTCAGTCATTCATTCACCACACAGATGTGTGGTGTCTATTTACTTATTTTAGAGAGAGAGAGTGCAAGAGCAAGTGGCAGGGAGGGAGTAGAGGGAGGGAGAATCTTTTTTTTTTTTTAATGATTTTTTTTATTATATTATGTTAATCACCATACAGTACATCCCCAGATTCCGATGTAAAGTTTGATGCTTCATTAGTTGCGTATAACACCCAGTGCACCATGCAATACGTGCCCTCCTTACTACCCATCACCAGTCTATCCCATTCCCCCACCCCCTCCCCTCTGAAGTCTTCAGTTTGTTTCTCATAGTCCATAGTCTCTCATGTTTCATTCCCCCTTCTGATTACCCCCCTTTTCTTTATCCCTTTCTTCCCCTACCGATCATCCTAGTTTATGTTCCATAGATGAGAGAAATCATATGATAATTGTCTTTCTCTGCTTGACTTATTTCACTTAGCATTATCTCAGGGAGGGAGAATCTTAAGCAGGCTCCATGCCCAGCAGGGATCTCATGTCCCTGAGAGCATGACCTTGAGATCATGACCTGGGCCAAAATCAAGAATTGTTCACTTAACTGGCTGAGCCACCCAGGTGCCCCCACTAAGGGACACTTTTGAAGAGCTCCTAATGGAAGGTTCTCCTGATTTCTTTATGTTTTTTAAGATTTATTTATTCATTTTAGAGGGCCAGAGTACTCACACGCTTGAGCAGGGCGAGAGGCAGAGGGAGAAAAGCAGACTCCCCGGTGAGCAAGAAATCAAGAGTTGGAAGCTTAACAGACTGAGCCACCCACCGCCCCTCTCCTAATTCTTTATTTAAAAAGCGCGCCGTGAGGGGCACCTGCATGTGAGCATTCAGCTCTGGATCTCAGGGTCATGAGATCCAGCCCTGTGTCGGGCTCCCTGCTCAGCTGGGAGTCTGCTTAAGATTCTCCTTCTCTCCCTCTCCCTCATCCCTCCCCCTGCTAGTACACTCCAAATTTCTCTCTCTCTCTCTAAAAAAAAAAAAAAAAAGTGCTGTGAGCTCAAGATCATGCTAGTTTTGGGAGATGGTGGTGAACAAGACAAATGAAAGTCCTAGCACAGAGCAGAAAGCTGCATTCCCCTAGTCTCCTGCCTTGCTTTCTTTCTGCACTTGCCCATTACCCTTGTCCTTTTCAAGTTCCATCAGCATGGTCCAAAACTGGGGAGGAGGTTAATAAGAAGCAACTGTGCCATCGTAACATTTATGACCAAACATCCATTCTCTGTCCCCACTGTTGAGCTCTTCCCTTCCATCCTCATCACTTAGTGTCTGGTTTCTTACAAGCTCATTATATAACCATTCTTTTATGTCTTCCAAGTTTACTGTGTTGCAGTTAAAATCATATTTGCTTCTGCTTTGACCACATTGTATTTTCAAGCTTCCAGAATATATTCTTAGAGTCCGAATTACAAAATTTTGCCGTTTTTTCCACTTACAATGGGATACAATAGTAAAAACCACTTGCATACTTGTCTATCCCACTCATCTTCCACTCTGAATAGATTCATGCAGCATGATGCAGTCCACATAGTACATGCTCAATAAATTGTAAATGCCATGCATAACTAGAAGGTGTATCACAGATCATCTAGTCTGAGTCTCCGATGCCTGTGACGGGGAACCGGAGTTTTTGAGAACCTCAGATGGTTAATGACTGTATGAATTGGCAGGTGGAGGCATCCACATCTTCTGACTTCTGACCTAGCACTCTTTCTGTGTAAACTCGCTGCCTCAATAATAGCCTCTGACAGACACCTCAAAAATGTTCCTGACCCCATTAGATCTACTCCCTTCGATCTGACCTGTACTGTCACCTGGCCAAGCATCTCTGTTTAGGCACTTTTCAGTCATTAATTTGTCCATTACTTAATAAATACCTATTCACTGCCTTCTAATCACATGATGCTAAATGCTGAATACCCATAATAAATACAGAATATGTGGTCTCCGCTCTTAAGGAATCTATCAGGGGACATAGGCAATAATCTAGTAAATAAATATGTAATTACAAACATGGCTAAGTGCTATGAAATACACAAATATCATGGAGGGATTGGGGGCAGGGTGGTTGGAAACTATAGGATGGTCAGGGAGAACTGAGGAATGACATTTAAGCTAAGAACAAAAGGATCAGAAGAGAACTTGTTTGTATTCCTTTCTCTAGCGATTACAGTCCTTAGTCCAAACTATTATGTATACATGAAACAATTTCCGATCCACCATGCCACGTTGTATCCTGCCTTTCACTGAATTTGTAGTTTAAGATCCACTTAAAAAAAAAAAAAATCCAACCCAATATTGAATCCTCTGGTGGAGTTTCCTTCCTTCAAGTTCAAATTCTGGCCAGCTCCTCCCCCAACCCATAACTGCTTAATTGCTAAGACTACAATTCTATGGGTTGTGGGACTGTTTATCAAACTCGCTGAGGACAGGAGGCCTATTATTTAATATTTATTCCAAACATCTATTAAAGAATTGAGCAAATATGTTATAGGTAACATTTCCAGGAGTCAAAATCCTACACATCACTGCTTTTTTTTTCCTGCGACAGCAATGATTTCCTAACAAGTACCTTTATGTAATGTAAAGATCAGTGATTATCACAAGCATTTATATCTAGGAATAACTTTAATTTATGCAGTTGTCAGTGTTCAGTTCAGTGGCTGAATGACAAGCACACGCTGCTAGAATAGGAAGATGAGTAAGACACAGCCCATTTCTCATCAGTGGAGATAAACATATAAACCTAATTGGGATTCGGTGTGATGACTGTAATAGAAGTATGTTGAGATGCTTTCGAAGCAGCTGTACCAAGAGAGGGGAAGGGAAGACTTCACGGACAGGAGTCTTAAAGGATGGAGAGCACTTCTAGCGGATGACCAAAACAGCACTGAGAACCTAATTGCCTGTAACATCACGCTAAAGGCCATATGAGACAAGTTAAACAGGTGTGACCTCTGGCTTCTAGAAACTTCACAAGAAAGGAGAGTATGATGCAGGTTCAAGATTCAGGACATAAGCTAAATAAATGTAGCCATTTTAAATGAAAATGAGCAGTATGTTAGTGGAAGGGCAGTGGTTTTGCATGGTCGCAAGTAAAAAGGAAATCATGGGAGGATTTTTCCCAGGAGGGAAGAGCCGAAACATTTCAGGTGGTCACAGTAGCCAGTAGCCTTTCTGCAAAAAGAGGACTTATTTGTTTACTCAAATTAAACAACTCATATTGATGGTTTAGTCTGGTTACTGTGCCTCTAAAGTAAGTCTAGTTAGACTTTAAGAAATTGAGTGCCCACCTAATAATGAAACTTGCATAAGAGGTTAAATTGGAATGCACCTTCCCAAGGAAACCTTTCCTCTAAAGCCTTTTCGACATTTTTCAGGTTCAGGGGCCAACATCTATGAGTGTGTGCCTAAGTGGCCAGTATTTGTACCGTTAATCAACAAGATCTCTTTTGTGTTGATTTTTCCTCGACCACTTAGTTGGGGTTTTTTTTCCCCGCCTAGTTTTATTTTATAGCTTTGTGGGGCTTTTTAACATTTCATAATAGTTTCCTTTAATTTTTCTATCTTCATTTCCTCACACCTGAGAAAGGATATTTTATTTAATCATGTTAGTGTTTCCAATACAGAAAAAATTCCATAACATGACTATACTTCCAAAAGGGATCTTTCTGAAACAAGCAATGGGAGAGCGTTATCAAAAAGAAAGTTTCCGATTTGTAGAATTTGTTGAATTTCGTTGGTTATAAAAATTACTCCCCAAGGGGCGCCTGGGTGGCACAGCGGTTAAGCATCTGCCTTCGGCTCAGGGCGTGATCCTGGCGTTATGGGATCGAGCCCCCACATCAGGCTCTTCCGCTATGAGCCTGCTTCTTCCTCTCCCACTCCCCCTGCTTGTGTTCCCTCTCTCACTGGCTGTCTCTATCTCTGTCAAATAAATAAATAAAATCTTTAAAAAAAAAATTACTCCCCAAGATATTACATGTGAAATCAAGCACACACACAAGGTTCCTAATACGTTCAGAGACTAAATGTAGGGGTTCAGGACATAAAGGGCACTATTTGGTGATGTTGAGATTCTCATGTACAGTAATATTACATCACCTGGAGTTTGTGTGTTCGGCCACCTCAGCTCTCAGAAGCAACATGATCAACCAGAAAGTGGGCAGTTCTCCCCCTGAGCCTGCTTACATTCGCTGTAGAGAACTCTAAAACCCGGATTCTCTGGTTTTCTAGTGCCCCACAAATTAGAAGTAAAATATGGAACAAATTGGAGAAAGTTACTGCTGAAGGCAATGAGAAGTGATAACATTCTGACAGTAAGAAAAAAAGAGGAAGAATATTATATAGAGCGAAATAAAAATTCAAAGACCATCATTCTCTGAGGCCTCATTTATCTTGTAAGTTCCTGGAACAGGCCTAACATAACACAGTTCGCTCTGCATGGCCATTCTCTGTTGGCTGAGAAACGCGCAGTCCTTTTCAGTTGGCTTTTTTTTTTAATGATTTTTTTTATTATATTATGTTAATCACCATACAGTACATCCCCAGATTCCGATGTAAAGTTTGATGCTTCATTAGTTGCGTATAACACCCAGTGCACCATGCAATACGTGCCCTCCTTACTACCCATCACCAGTCTATCCCATTCCCCCACCCCCTCCCCTCTGAAGTCTTCAGTTTGTTTCTCATAGTCCATAGTCTCTCATGTTTCATTCCCCCTTCTGATTACCCCCCTTTTCTTTATCCCTTTCTTCCCCTACCGATCATCCTAGTTCTTATGTTCCATAGATGAGAGAAATCATATGATAATTGTCTTTCTCTGCTTGACTTATTTCACTTAGCATTATCTCCTCCAGTGCCGTCCATGTTGCAGCAAATGTTGAGAATTCGTTCTTTCTGATAGCTGAGTAATATTCCATTGTATATATGGACCACAGCTTCTTAATCCAGTCATCTGTTGAAGGGCATCTCGGCTCCTTCCATGATTTGGCTATTGTGGACAATGCAGCTATGAACATTGGGGTGCATATGGCCCTTCTCTTTACTACGTCTGTATCTTTGGGGTAAACACCCAGTAGTGCAATGGTTGGCTTTTAAATGATTTTTTTTTTTTTTTTAGTATTGGGAGGGACAGTTTCTGTTCTGAAAAAGATTTGCATATGACAAAATACTTCATTTTTGCCTCAAAATGCTAGATGACTGAAAGGTGACAGAGTTCCAGTCATTACAGAGGGCAACCGCGGCTGCTGGCCTGTCTGTGCATGGGCATGTGTGTCCTGGCTCTCTCTCGGGGGCTTTGGGACAACCTTCTGCTACATATGCTACTTGTTTCTTTACCTTTCTCTTTCTCTCTTTCTAGCCGGAGACCACCCCCATCACCAACTCGTCCCACTATAATCCGTCCACTAGAATCCTCCCTGTTAGACTAAACGAAGTATCTGGCATGGCAATTAATTACTAATGAATTATGCGAAAAGCAACATACTTGATCAGTAAATCATGAGTAGTCGCATGTGTGGACATCAGTAGGCAAGTAACCAGTTTTACTAATGCATTCATCACTCATCTTCGTCGCTCATGCTGTATCAAACCTTTGGAGTTTGACTCTTGAAAACTGCTGACCCTTCGAGGCTTTATATGTTGTACTGACCAAGGGTAGGTGTGTATAGCAGCCCTACATTTTGGAGACCGTTTGCCTACCCTGGCATATATTTGAAATTGCTTTGGACAAGTTCCCAGGTTACCCACCAGGTAGCCCATTAAGTATAATTCTTAAGAGCTGTGAGATGGTGGGCTTAGACCTGAGCCATAGGTGTATTTATTTTCCCACATTCTGTTTTGGCCGATAGAAATTGTGTTGTCTCTATTAATGTTTCCTCCTACTCTATAATTACCTATTTAGATCCTCTTTTCTTCCTCTTCATTTCATAGGACTGCTAGGAAGAGATTTTTTTTTAAATTAGGATTCCTTAAGAATAAAACTTTTCCAGAAGCACAAGGTAGTATGCAAAGGAAAAGTTAATGCATTGCTTGCTCTCGAGAGCTTCTCCTCATCCCAGTGTGTTTTGCTTCATGCTAGAAGCATAGTCAACAGCGAATCGAAGCTTAATTTTCTGGTAGTCGGTCAGGAGATTTGGCTAGTTAGTTTCAGAGTTCAAGGAAGAAGCAAAATATCACATCTCTAGAAGTGTCTGGAAATATGTAATTTCTTTATTCACATGTCTATTCACCTCCTTATTGGTTACAGTGAAGGTTGACATGGAAAATATTTAATGTTTCAAACTGATCCAATTTTAGGCATGGCTAACTACACTTTGACACTAACTGCAGTTTATTTATTTATTGGGTTGGAGCAATACTTTTTCTCTCTTTCCATGCTAATTTGTAATTCCTTTGTGTAAGAATTTATCCTACCTGTAAAACCATTTTAACATAACTTTCCACCCATTCTAGGCTTTCTTAATACATCTTGAGCCTTACCATTTTTAAAGGGGGCCCCGGAATGAAAATAAAAGTCGTTTCGTGAGAGATGCCATAGCAGGAGCTCGCACGTTTATAGCTGTACAACTTCAGAATCTACGCAGGTCATTCCAAAGAATGGAATTAAGACATTGAGAACTAAAGCAACTTGGCAAATGCTAACATTGCAAAAATGTACAAAATCGGTTTAGCCTGGGGGTTAATAGTTCAGTCCTGAGGCTGAGTTTTAGACGACATAGGACCAGATGATTAGGATGTAGGAAACAGCCAGAAGCCAACTGGAATTCTGTCTGCTAACTGCTCCCAGACAGCAGAGCAAGTCCTCACTGAATAGTGGCGTCCCATGACACTAGTTCATATTCTACAGGAGTAAATCAGATTTCACCAACTGAAATGTCTCCCTTTGAAAGCGGCAAACATGATTTGTATGTTAACTTAACTTTAATTTCCTGTGTACTTTATACCCAAAGCAGACACCCATAAAGTAGAAGTAAAAACTTTCAACCATTATTAAAAAGAGAACTTGCCAAGTTGAATGGCATTGTTTTGAAGTTATTCTAAAGGGCTACAGCTAGCCCACTTATAATAGGCAACAATCAGAGACTACAAGATTTACAAAAAGAACATTTCAACTTTTAAGGTACAAGTGATTGTATAAAGAACACCGCCCTCAATCACCACCCTAGATCTTCTCATATCTTCTTTTCCCCCTCATTTGAAAAAAAAAAAATCTTAACTCTTCATGAATGGAACAGATGTGCAAGACACATCATGTGTTTTTAAAATAGTGCTGCAGCTAAATGGAAATATGTTACGTAAACATCCATAGTAAAACAAAATTATCTACAGAGATCTTTTCATAAAATTCCCTCTTCTTAGGATTCCCTTTGCTTCTTCCTTTGAATTCGCTAAAATAGGCAGCTAACAGATTATATACTTCAGGGTTTGGCTTTGTGTTAAATGTGGTTTTGCATTTTGCTGTATTTCAAAAATTTCCTTCTGTTAAAGGAAAATATTGTGGATAACCACTGGTGTGTTCTTAGATCAGCACAAACCATGTCAAAGAAAATTGGAGATGTTTTTTCCAACTTTCTTTCCACTGATCTTATGTAGTCATAAACAATGGCATTTGTCGTCTTTGGTTTTTGCTCTCAGATTATAATCCTACCGTTCCACTGTCCCAGTTGTCTCCGTTTGTAGGCACATTTTTGTTCTCTTACTTTTTCTCAGTTATTTCTAACAGAACCCAGCCTCCCCTGGAATTCCAGAAGTCATGTTGGAGAATACTTTCAGTTTGCTGCAGTACTGTGATTAGTATTAATACCATTTCCCAAAGGGTTTGCATCCTGCTAAAAGGAGATGTCAAGGTGAATGAAGTCAGAAGCTCTAAGATGTGTGTGAAGTGCGTTGTTCACACCAGGCCTTAAGGTGGGAATGTAGCTTCCTGAGATTTCTAAGAGTTTCCCATACCACCTCTCAGCTTTTGTGTAGCTTCCTACTAACTGATTGCTCTGATGTTGTCTACACAATAGATGTCTAGCAAAATAAAATAAAACATATGGTATTTTTAGGACTTGGAAAAATTAACTGTATATGTTTGTTTGATAGGTATGTCACTTTGTGTCACATGCTAAATCTTGCATGCTTATTGACTAATTGGAATAACCGTTTACTCAATTGTGGACAGATTATTGAAATAGTATTGATTTAAAACAGATTTATCACATTTCCGGAAGTCATCTACCAAGATTACTCTTCTGAATGTTGCTTTTAGCTGTCTTGTATAACACGGAAGAGCAGTAGGGTCTGTTTATTAGCAAATTGCCTACTTGTTCAGATTCAAACTCATTCTATTCCAAAACATTATAATGAAACCAGTTCCTGTGATATAACTGTAAGCCTTCTAAACTTAGAATTTAAACGTAGTCATATAGATTAATTTTATGACTTTTTAGTATAGACTGTAGCCACAATTCTCAAATATGAAATGGGACCTAATACCAGTATGTGATAAAGTTGATGTTTTCTGTTTACAAGCATATTTTCAGTGCATGTGTCTCTGTGTATACAGTATTATACATGGCAAATTCATTTCTGTAAGTACACGTGTTTTGTGCCCCTTTGGGTAGGTAGGTTTAAAAGCCCTCATTAAAACACCACAAGCATGAGTGTGATTGTATGTGCATCATTGTATATATGCTGTGTATGGGTGTAAATATTTATGTATATATGTGCTTTGTGTGGGTAGGTATGAATATATTTTTTAAACTGTGTTAATTCAAGAGCTCACTCTGGAGGGTCTGCCATAATACATAATGGTGGTTCATATCACAGTGAAAACATACATAAGGTCTACACAATTTTTTCAGGACAGGCACAACGCTCAAATTACCATGGCAACACAGTAGAGTAACATTCACAGACCTTTGTACCTAAGTCCATAGCACTGCTATCTAAGAAGAAACGACCTTTGCCAAATACAGTGTAAGACCTAGAAACCCACTTTTAAGTACTCTGATTGGAATTATAAATTAATCTTGGATTGCTGAGCTGAATCTTAAAAAGCTTAAATTGGTCTACATAGTCATTTTTTTTCTCCATAGTAAACGTCAACAAATAAAGTGGAGGGAGACAGCAATATAATAAAAAAAAGAGCAGACTTTTCTGAGTAAATTTGCTAAAAATGCAGGGAAGAAGTTACTTAATATCTTGGAGGTAGGTCATCCAAGCCTTCTTTCAGGTAAACATTTCTCATTTGGTAAACAAGATAAGTATTTGAAATTGACAGTAATCTCCTTAACATTGAGAATAAAACCTAAATAGTAGGTCTCTGAAATGTGCAATCCAGTCAAAGGAGAGAAGATGTGGGACTCAAGCTGAGAGTTTTAGATCTGTTTCACCAAGAGGACTGCTAGCTGTGAGCTCAGAGTTTTATGTGAATAAAGCTAGATGATTGTAGAGAAACAATGATTAGTTCACGAGATCACTCACTCCTTTCTTAAAAGTTCAGATGTGTCTCCTAGATAATCTTTAATCATCCTGTCTAGTTGGTATGCTTAAAATCACGTGGTGCTCTGTGTCGTGAAACTTTCAGAATATTGTGAAGCATGTGTAGTATGCGCATTGCTATTTGTGTATATGTGTAAGGACGCGTATATGTGTGAGAGCGAGAGAGGAAACTCACGGAAGGGTCTCCTGTTTGTCTTAAGACCTGTTCATACTGGTATACTGGTGAGAATTCTCACCTCTCTGGTCTGGGTTTTCACACATGGCTCAGCTCAAGGCATTCATTTCTTCTTAATTTTTACCCTTTGAATTCCTTAAACTTTTGCTCATTGTGTAATGTTTTCAAAAAACATGATTAAAATTACTCTGTCGACCTCTTGCACTGTCTGCTGCCAGTTTGATAAAAAATGATTCCTCTCAACCAGAAATTTCATCATGACTTGATTTATGTTTAATTTCATATGTACAGCCTTTGTGTTGCTTGCTTGTCTATGTTTCTTTTTTCTCCCTTTTCTGAATCAAGTTCCCCTTTTGCTTTTTTATGAAAAAAGCAGTGTGTAGAAGCAAAATATTACCCTCTCTGTTGATTCTTTAATTAATTTGAGCCAGAATACTTTCCACTGTCTTCCTGGCACTTTCAGGATTTCTTAATGCTGATATATGGATGGACTCTGTGAATGGAATTTTTGAAGCAAGTTCCTCAAGCCTGTATCATTCTTGAAGGTCACATGTACCTATTGTGAAAATGTGAAGCTGTATTTCTGAACCTGAAATAAATGATAACATTTGAAGGACTCCCCCCCTCCTCATTCTTGTATAATATATTTGGGTCGTATCTCTGCACATCAGTAAGATCTGAGACTGCTGAATGCTTATAACTCTTTTGATCAAATTGGCCCAGAATTACTGAAATGGGGAATAATATCATTTGGCATTACTGTCATTAATTTGGGGGAGGACAAGATTTTTAAAGGGAGCAAATTGGACAGATCAAAGGCAGGAGGGTGGGAGACATTTTATTTCTGAATCAAACTCAGTGTTGGACTAAGTTAAAAAACAGCACAAGCCTTAAACAGTTGGAGGGTGCAGTGTGACAACTGACAAGAGGCACCGTCTTATTTTGCTATTGAAGAGGAAGTGTTCGTGAAAAATCCTGGGAAGCAGAAGGAGGAAGAACACTCGCCCAAATGTTAGGTCCACAGAAGGCATTTCTTACAGAAAGTAATCAAGCTCTCGACTCAACAGTTGGCCTTTATTATTTTTGGGGATCAAGGGGAGAAGTCACCCCTTTAGTTTCCCTAATATTAATAAAATGGAAAAGTTGAGTACTATACAGTAGCTATACACATCCTTGTCCTCAGTTTCCAGAACACAGAGAAAGACTCTTTATTACAGAGTTTTGATGATAGGTCCCTTATCAGTATACGTAGTCCCAGATTGAGCCATCCATCCAAAAACAGAAGACAAGAAGAGAATGGGAGGAAAAAAAATGTTGGATTCCTTTCCCTCTGTGTTCAGGATACATTCATTGGGGGAAGATGAATTGCAAAGACTGTTGTATTAATTCCTGTCTTCCTCCTGTAATTTCTTTTTCATATCTGTATATCTTCCATGAGTGGAGCCATTAAGGCCTTCAAAGGAAGCTTTTTACTGGAAGAGACAGGATGGGAATCATGCTGTACGCTTGTGTTGAGTGAGGGTGTGTGTGTGTGTGTTTGTGCGCGCGTNGGAATCATGCTGTACCCTTGTGTTGAGTGAGGGGGTGTGTGTGTGTGTGTGCGCGCGCGTGTGTGTGAGTTCTACTGCGTGATTCTTTATTCAGAATAGTTTCTAATGGAAATTACCAAAACTAAAGGACCTTATTTGGCAGACTACTTATTTGGTAATTATTTGGCAAATTACCGTTTGTATTTTTAAAACAGTTGTGGCATCAGTGTGAATTTCTTCTCAGTTGTCAAGATTCTTGTTTTTCTGTTGGAATCTTTAAATTTCAGATTGAGAAACCTCTCCGAGGTTTGGGTTACACGGTTCTCAGACCCTGCTTCTCAGTAGGTCAGCACACACCGGTCCTTGCCACTGCGAAGACCCTTTGCTGCCGTTCTTTCCTGCTGCGGCAGCCTCATAATGAGAATACACGCAAGAGATGTTGGCCAAAATGACAGTCTTCATCCAGAGTTTCCCAAAGTTCATTCCATGAGATTTTAGTCGGTTTCATACACACATATACCAAGGGTTTCTGGATGAGATACACTTGGGAAATGATGATTAAAATTTAATGTCTCTTTACCGGAAGACTTTACAGAAGCTTTGAGATCAGATTGCACTGTGAGTCTCTAAGGAAGGGTCAGTGTCTACATGTTTCTCAGACTTATTGGACCATCCATGCTTCGTTCATAAAGCCTCTCACAGGTCTAGTGTTGTGAGGAAACACTGCTTCGGTGGCTTTAGGTGAGAGAGAAAAGGCATTGGGCAAGATTAGTGTAGTAGAGACTGTCACTGTCACCCAGTCAGGTGATAAAATCAAATGTGAGGGAAACCAGAGCTCCCGGCTTGGGACAGTCTTCCTGGACTCCCATGCCAGGTCACGGCGGCGTACTCGGCCCGAGGAGCAAGGGCACAGGGGAATGGAGGCGAGAAAGGAGATTGGAGACATACGTGCAGGGAGTCTTAGTAAGCCTTGTGGAGGATGCAGACAATTTTCCACGCGACCTTTTCTCTCTCCCTCTCCTAAGAAGGGCTTCTTTAAACTAATTACGTTACCCCATTATATTCCTGTAAAGGAATGGATCCAGGTTGATTTCAAATTTAAAGATTACCAAACAAAAATAGAAAGGAATGCCTATTCCTTATTGCCTTTCCTGTCTCACTTTCCGAAGCCTTTCAGGCTCACCCTCTGATCTGAGATACTAAGTTATCTAAGTGATGGGCAAGGAAAGCAAGCAGAGAATGTTTTGTGAGATTTTAACAGAAAAGAAAAAAGTCATAAGACCTTCCCAGGAACCCTGCTAGAGGAATTTCACCATAAGAACAGATTGCAGCATTGAGGTATAGCCAAGAATGTGGATAATTCATCATTCTATTGATAACTGAGTCTTTTATATGTGAATAATGCCCGTGTTCCATACACAGCTTTTCCTGCTTCCTTACCTTCCTGTTCTGGCCAACATATCTCTGAAGCTATTTTTCAGAAAACTTAAGAAGGAATAACCTGAAATTAGAATCTTGATTAGGTAGATTTGCTTGTGTGTGAATAGTAGCATTCTGAACTTTAAATTTGTTAGCAAATTTTTGTGCAAACCCTACTCAGCATTTCAACTCAGTGTTCAAGTCAGAGGCAGCAACAGTATGCGGTACGTTTATCGCTCTTCATGTGAAAAGCCCAAATATTTTCAGCCCTTGCCTTCAGGCACTTCGGCATTGTGTAAGTAATATAGAAAGTTCTGGAAAAGAAATAGTGAAAACCCAAACCACTAAGATCCGTACTCGAACGGACTCTGAGCCACTGCATGGTGTCATCCTTGACGATGCTTTCTTGGCAGTGAGAGGAAAGTTGGTGCAGGAGAGCGAAGAGGAAAAGCAAGGAGCTGCCTCAGGGAATAAATATCACTCTGATGTTTTAAGCCAACATGCTAGCTGTCAGGTGAAATATATTCCAAGACATAGAGTTTCTGACCCTGTTTCTGGTTTAGAACACCAAACGAGCTCAAACAGGAAAGCGCTTTGGCATATGCTAACAGAATGTCTCTTCAGCACTGTGGACTTGCTGTTCAGGTTAATGGCTCACCTCCCCACCCTGCTGAGGTAATTAAAGTGTTCTAAAGCCCCTTCAGAACTCAAAAATAGTTTCTGTTTGCCAGACAGGTGATAAATCTCATTGAGCCTGACAGGAATTTAATTACACTTTCTTCATGAAAACACCAGGGATACCCATTACCTGGATCTCTAAAGCTAAAGGCTTGCAGATCCCCCACAGTTGAAAGGTCACCAAAAACAAGTTCTTCATCATTTAACGGGCTGAGCGGCCTCCTTAGCATGGCCAGCTTAAACGGGACCGAAGAAAAATTGGTCTCGGACTTCAGGGAAGGTAAGATTTTTCACCACTGCTCAGAAATAGCGCGGTCAGTTTGGCCCCGTTAACATCTCATGGAAGATGAAAAAGAAGTTTGTTTTTGTTTTTGTTTTCGGTAGACTTCATTGCTCCACTCACTGAAGTGTTAGAAGAGTAAGACCGAAGTGAGTGTGTTGTCGGACACCTGGATGAATAGCCAGAAAGAAGTCCCACAGGGAGCAGCGAACTGAGCTAACCTCGCTGTGTTCCCTGGCTCGCTGCAGTGTTGAGTTCATTACCAAAGTGGTTAGAAAGAGGAAATTGAAGTACAGGTTGCTGCTGGAAACCAGTGGGAAAGTTTTGTTTGGCCTGCTGTTTTCCTACTTACACAGCCGTGCATTGCAACGTGGAGTTTTCTCCTCTAGCAGCAAATCGTCCAGAGAGGCTG
>NC_048225.1:76368777-76402226 GCF_002007445.2 Ailuropoda melanoleuca
ATAGCCAAGAATGTGGATAATTCATCATTCTATTGATAACTGAGTCTTTTATATGTGAATAATGCCCGTGTTCCATACACAGCTTTTCCTGCTTCCTTACCTTCCTGTTCTGGCCAACATATCTCTGAAGCTATTTTTCAGAAAACTTAAGAAGGAATAACCTGAAATTAGAATCTTGATTAGGTAGATTTGCTTGTGTGTGAATAGTAGCATTCTGAACTTTAAATTTGTTAGCAAATTTTTGTGCAAACCCTACTCAGCATTTCAACTCAGTGTTCAAGTCAGAGGCAGCAACAGTATGCGGTACGTTTATCGCTCTTCATGTGAAAAGCCCAAATATTTTCAGCCCTTGCCTTCAGGCACTTCGGCATTGTGTAAGTAATATAGAAAGTTCTGGAAAAGAAATAGTGAAAACCCAAACCACTAAGATCCGTACTCGAACGGACTCTGAGCCACTGCATGGTGTCATCCTTGACGATGCTTTCTTGGCAGTGAGAGGAAAGTTGGTGCAGGAGAGCGAAGAGGAAAAGCAAGGAGCTGCCTCAGGGAATAAATATCACTCTGATGTTTTAAGCCAACATGCTAGCTGTCAGGTGAAATATATTCCAAGACATAGAGTTTCTGACCCTGTTTCTGGTTTAGAACACCAAACGAGCTCAAACAGGAAAGCGCTTTGGCATATGCTAACAGAATGTCTCTTCAGCACTGTGGACTTGCTGTTCAGGTTAATGGCTCACCTCCCCACCCTGCTGAGGTAATTAAAGTGTTCTAAAGCCCCTTCAGAACTCAAAAATAGTTTCTGTTTGCCAGACAGGTGATAAATCTCATTGAGCCTGACAGGAATTTAATTACACTTTCTTCATGAAAACACCAGGGATACCCATTACCTGGATCTCTAAAGCTAAAGGCTTGCAGATCCCCCACAGTTGAAAGGTCACCAAAAACAAGTTCTTCATCATTTAACGGGCTGAGCGGCCTCCTTAGCATGGCCAGCTTAAACGGGACCGAAGAAAAATTGGTCTCGGACTTCAGGGAAGGTAAGATTTTTCACCACTGCTCAGAAATAGCGCGGTCAGTTTGGCCCCGTTAACATCTCATGGAAGATGAAAAAGAAGTTTGTTTTTGTTTTTGTTTTCGGTAGACTTCATTGCTCCACTCACTGAAGTGTTAGAAGAGTAAGACCGAAGTGAGTGTGTTGTCGGACACCTGGATGAATAGCCAGAAAGAAGTCCCACAGGGAGCAGCGAACTGAGCTAACCTCGCTGTGTTCCCTGGCTCGCTGCAGTGTTGAGTTCATTACCAAAGTGGTTAGAAAGAGGAAATTGAAGTACAGGTTGCTGCTGGAAACCAGTGGGAAAGTTTTGTTTGGCCTGCTGTTTTCCTACTTACACAGCCGTGCATTGCAACGTGGAGTTTTCTCCTCTAGCAGCAAATCGTCCAGAGAGGCTGTCAAAATGAAACACGGCTCTGGACCCTTAGTTCACAACCGTAGGCCTGACAAGATGCAAGCCAGGCTAGGGATACGGAGAAAGCTCCAGCAAACTAAATCTCTAGCACCCTGCACCCAGTTCCGAATAAATCAGAACGTCTTTGGTTGTACGTGATTCTGGGATGGACTCCCAGGGTCCCGTGGACCAGGGCTAGCTTTGTAGTTTCCCTGGGCCTGGAAAGGCTATCATATCAGGATAGTCACATGGAGCAGACTCTGATTTACAAATCTTCTTCTCCGAGTTCAACCCCTGACACTTTCTGTATTAGGATGGCGTTGCTCACCTGATCTCGTGACACCTTCTAATTCCCCTCACCTTAAACATTTTTTTTACCTGTCGTATTTCTCTATCGACTCCCTCTCCCTATGGAGATTTAACATTTGCTGAGATCTTTGGAAGTAACCGAACGTCACAAAATCAGGGCTCAGAAACAAATCCTCAAGGTCATAAAGGTATTTGGCTCTGGTACTATTTCCAAGTCTCCTGAATCTGATTGCATGATTTATCGTCCCATGGTACAAAATAAGATTTCAGAGTGGGCTCACATGGCTCACACCTAGCGCACCGCCCGTGGCCAGGGAGAGTCCTGGGAACTGCTCACTTCGCCATATGGTTCTCTCATTTCCCCTGCATGTCTGCATGCTTTTTGTCTGATTTGAGTTTGACTCTCGTGGGATCATTTTGCATGCTTTTATTTGGATTTGTTTTATAATTTAAATATTGTTTTCTTCCTCTGCATCTGTGTTTTTCTTTTTGTTATTTTGTTTTGTTTTGTTTTGTTTTTTACTAGGCGACCCCCTCCTGCAGTTCCAGGACGACCACCCTAACACCCATGATTCATCTCATTTTGTTTCCAACAACGTGTCTGTCCATGGTATTTCAAAGCCTTTCGTTTGCACTACATGTCATATGTACATAAAAACTTTTATTTTTGATCCATGTCTATAATAAAAACAAAGTTTATTCTATATAAAAATGAAATGTGTTCTGTTTCTTTTTCTAAAGAAGACCCAAATTAAAGTAGTTTTCAGCTAAAACCAGGTAAGGGAAAAATATGTAATTTGATCTTATAAGGAGCTTAACTTAAAAAATAGTTAAGTTCTTAAAGCATTGTGATTTATGATGCTATTTGGTGGAGAATGATAATCTACCTTCAATTGAAATGTCTGTCCAATAGAAGTATAAAAAGATAGAAACAAGTGTTGGCAAGGATGTGGAGAAAAAGGAACCCCCGTGCCCTGTTGGTGGGAATGTGAGCTGGTGCAGCCGCTGTGGAAATCAGTATGGACGGTCCTCAAAAAATTAAAAATAGAATTATCATATGATTCACTAACTCCATTACTGGGTATTTACCCAAAGGATACGAAAACACTAATATGAAAAGATATATACACCCTATGTTTATTGAAGCGTTATTTGCAGTAGCCAAATTACAGAAGCAAAGCAAGTGTCCATTGACAGATGAATGGAAAAGAAGATGTGGTGTGTATATTTATATACAGCGGAATATTAGTCCTAAAAAAGAATGAGAGCTTGTCCATTTGCAGCAACATAGATGGATCTAGAGGGTATAGTGCCAAGTGAAATAAGTCAGTCAGACAAAGGCAAATTCCATATGATTTCACTCATGTGGAATATAAGAAACAAAACAAATGGACAAAGAAAAAAGACAAACTGAGAAGCCAACTGTTAACTACAGAGAACAAACTGATGGTCACCAGAGGGGAGGTGGGGGGTGTGTGAGACGTGATGGGGATTAAGGAGGGCACCTGTCATGATGAGCACGAGTAAGGTATAGATTGTTGAATCACTATATTGTACACCTGAAACGAATACAATGCTGTATGCTAATTATGCTGGAAGTTTTTTAAAAAGGGGGAAAAGATGAAGCAAAATTCTGGATATCTAGAAGACACAGAAGACTGAATGATTTCAACCAGCCTCCAGGGATCCCATTAATAATTGTTATTGCACCAATACATTTATTCCTGTTTTTATTATTTTCTAAACACTCCTTGTAGGAGCTAAATTATGTAAGATCATGGAAGATATTATAGGTCTGAAACACATAAACCTCCCACATTCTATTCAGCAAATTCAGGGGAAAATGTATCATTCAGAGTAAAAGTGGAGGGAAATGTTACCACCTTGAGAGGAAAGATCCTTTAATGTGTCAGTAAACACTGGAAGAATGGAATCTATGAGTTTGGAGGAACACAGAACTTTTTTTATACCTTAATCCTCAAATGGTAACTCCAACACTGAAATTTTAAGCTACCATTAAAAAAAAGCCAAACATTTATCCAAATAAAATGTTTATTATTAGGGTAGTACATCTGCCACATTTGCAATCTCAGGTTTTTAAAAAAGATATGAGATTTAATTCAGAATACTCTCCTCGAAGGTTGACAGGATCTAAAGTACAATTTAAAATGATCTCCTATTGGGTGAGATCACTTCTGTGTATGGCTCACTTTTACCATATTAAGACAAAACTATAGGAGAGGAAAGTAAAAGATTGTTCATCAGGAATCGGGGTCCCATGGACCTCCTGTCTGACCTAGGCATGCCCTCACTAAGACAGGCCAAGCAGCAGATGTGGGCAGGACCCTCCAGTTAAAAACTGGAGACCCCTCATTCACACTGCTACAAAAATCTTTTATAAGGACTATGGTCTCCACTCAAAAATGCTGAACTAGTTTATTTCTCTGGTTAAAATTTTCGTATGGCACACGCCATCAATGTTTGCTTGTATCCCAGGTCCAGTGACTGAGTTAGAAGCACTGGTCACTTTGAAAATTTAGAGGCCCCAGGGCAGGGGATCCACTGAGGCTCCAGTCTTCCTGGGGGCAACTGGGTTGATGCAAACTAAGGCACAGCGTGAGGTGCCTTCCCTCCCCTCCACCTCCAGTGCAGCCACGTGAGGGTTTGAATAATACTCTTCCCGGATCGCATTCTCATCTGAGAGCATCGTCCCAACAGTGTTCGGATTATTTCACACCACCTCCTCAAACAAAAGGAGAGGTTGTCCACCGGAAGCTTTTCACCAATTCATCTTTTTTAGGTGTTTGGTTCTTTTCCATTTTGTCTGAAACATGATCTTATTTTCATATCCACTGTTAGACGGTTTAGATGTTTAAAGCTTAAACTGACCTGATGCACATGAGAAAAGAAAGCCCAAATTGCATAAGAATGAAATGATTCCCTAGCAACCTTGCCCAGTCTCCGCAAAAGTGCCGGCCCTTCTTCACGTTGCTGAGGCAAGAAAGAAGGGGTGAATCGGGATGTGGGCAGGAGGGGAAGCTGCCTGGAGCAACATTAAACTATTCATGTTCATTCACTCTCCGTCGTGTTTCCGGTTTCATAATGTACTCTTCCCCAACTCGCCCTGCCCCCACACCCACCTTCAGTATTTGAGAGGGTTCAACAATGCAGCGTTCTTCAGAGTTGACCAGAACTCAGGATCATCCTGGGGAACCGTTGCACCTGTAACAAACATACTATTTCTTCAATGTTCTCATCCCATTATTTATGCATCAAGCATTTCTTGAATTCATCGTAATGTCCTATGATGTGGTCTGCGAGCGCCCAGAGAAGGAACAGGGGAAAAGTGGCTTACAAAACAGTAATAAGCAATTATTGCACGGTGCTATGACAGGAGAAAATTTGAGTCCTCTTCCCAGGGAGAGCTGTTACTGACTTCAGTGCTGATGAAGCCACTTAAGTTCTAGAACCCAAATTACCCACCTGACCCAACGCATACTAACATTCTAGAACATGGTGATTCTGACCTCAAAGAAAGGGACAATAGAACTCATTTCAGCCAATCAGAAACCAGGTGTTCCTTTTCTAATGGGATAGCATAATACCGGACTCTAGGTCACCTAAGTGCGGGCTGAGGAAAAGACAGTGGAACTGAAGCTCAAGTAGTCCATGAACTTTGCCTTGGCTCCCGACAGAAAGCCTTCGAATGAGAAGGCACTCTGCAGCAGTCTGCTCCGGGAAGCAGGGAGGGCAGTTCCCCAGGCTCCAGCTAGAAAAATCCAGGACATCCGAGAGATGGAGAAAAGAGAACTGAAGGTAGGAGAAAATAAACAAACTTCCAATCCTTCCCTCGGGGAGCTTCACTGGTAAATAAACAGGGACCATATATACACGGATGGGAATTCCAACAAACGTCCTAGAAGCTGAAAGCCAGAAGAAGCTATAAGGACATAACCTGTGCTCTTCCTTCACCCACATGGACACTGTCAGCGGGCTTGGAGCAGGATATACTTGATCCTCAGGATCCCTGAGTTTGAAAATTGTTACAGTATCTGTTTCATAGCTCAGCATTAAGTACGATTTAAAACAAAAACAAAAAACCTCCAATGATACAGGAATATTTAATCCAGCTCGATGAGATTCTAAAGTAAAACTCTGCAACCGGGAATCCATTTTAAAAACATGACCCTTGGGACCCCTGGGTGGCTCAGTAGGTTAAGTGTCTGCCTTTGGCTCCGGTCATGGTCCTGAGGTCCTGGCATCGAGTCCTGAGTCCGGCTCCCTGCTCAGCGGGGAGTCTGCTTCCCCTCTGCCGGCCGCTCCCCCTGCTCATGCTCTCTCTCTCTGACAAATAAATAAAATCTTNCTCTCTGACAAACAAATAAAATCTTAAAAAAAAAAAAAAATGAACCTCACCTACAGGAAGATAAGATTGCTGGGGGGGAAAAAATCATTTCCGTAACCCTTTCTAATACTCCAGAGTGTCTATCTGCATCAGTCAGCTGGAGCTTGTGCCTCTTTACTCCTCCACGTCCCCCCACCGCCCCCGCAGGACGTACCAGCTGCCTCCACCGCCACAATACACACCCTCCTTTGGGGGTTTTTTACTATAAATTACTGTTGAATTGGATTAGATGGCAGGCTGTGGGATGCGCCAAGACTGATCTGCGACTCCTGTGCTGTTTTTAATCAAATTTCACAGTATTTTATACCAGGCCCCGATTTTCAGCCCCAGTTCACATCTTTAGAGAACCTCACCAACAGGGGCCGTGAGCAGGCACAGAGGAAACCAAGCCTTCGCAAACTCCCTGGAGGGCAGGGAGACTGAAGCATCCTCAGGACAGGAATGGAGAAGTCACCGACACGAGTTCTACCTCTCAAAACAAGCCCTAGCGAAGTATGTCTCTGAAGCTTCACCTCACACTCCGGAAAGGCTACGGTGTGCAGCTCTTCTGGGCTAATCTTTTGCTCCCACTTCTCATCTCCGAGGGAGCATCTCGGAAGGCAGCAGAGAGCAAGTTAGAGCCAAGGAGACGGCTCCTTCTGCCTGCTGCCTTTTTCTCTTTTAAAGACAAAAATATGGCTTGCACACACAAAAGCTGCCCCGGGGCCTGAAGATCTGTTTATTTTGCAATTTAGAAAGAGTGGGAGGCCCACAGTGTTCTCACTGAGCAGCGTCCAAATGTTAGTTGGGCTCTGCACAAGGCCACAGGGCCGTCCTGGAGTGGGGAGCAGTGAGCCAGCAGGGCTTGGGAAAGCGGGAGCAGCCACGGAGCCAGCTTTCTACCAGGGCCCCGAGGGATCGCCGCTTCCCTCGACCTCTGCGTTGGCAAAATCAATTTGTTCCATTGTCCCAGCAACATATGGTCAAGGGATTGTAGGGCTAGTCTGCGTAGGGCGCAAGACCTCGGGCTGATCCTGGGTGTCATTTGAACTCGGGTGCCAATTGGTGCCAGATGGTGGCAGAAAAGGCCATTTGCCTTTCTAAGCCCCTTCCTCTGGCACTTTGGCCCCTGCATTACCCGAAGGGTGTGAGGAGGCACCAACCCCCCGCCCCCCGGGGACCCCCTGTTACTTGCAGTAATGTATCTGGGAAGAAAATGGTGTTTGGGTTTGGTTGNGGGGGGGCCCCCCCCCCCCCCCCCCCCCCGGTGTGGCCAGGCCCCCGGTGCTGAGCGAATGCTGGGCAGTTGGGAAGCAGATGCTTCCTAACCACCTCATCCCCGGGGACCCCGTTACTCGTTACTCGTTACTCGCAGTAATGTATCTGGGGNGGGACCCCCTGTTACTTGCAGTAATGTATCTGGGAAGAAAATGGTGTTTGGGTTTGGTTGGGGATTGCTATTGTTTCCCAAAGTAAACAGACCAGCATTCATCACACCTGTGAGTTGAGAAAAAAAAAAAACAAAAACAGCCCAGAGCATTTGCGATCTAAGCTAGCTCGCCCCATAGGGTCTCCCCTGCAGCTAAGCTGGCCGGAGCCTTCCCCGTGGTCAGGGAAATGTGCCAACTCGGGACTGACCGTCCTCAGGTCCTTGGCCAAACTCTGGTTTCTCATCAAAGCTTTGATCGCTTTACCCAGAATCAAACTTTCTAGAAGACTGCAAGTGGCACAGCCCCACCGATGGAAGATTGCACAGTTCTCAGGAAGTCGTGTCATTATCCCCAAAAGGCTCCTGCTAAAATGTGCATCACCCAGAGAATTAGTGCATTAATCCCATTAGCAAGCCTGTTTGTCATGACCGTGAGGAAGCCTGCACACTCAGACCACACCTCCCTCCCTGCCCCCCGACAATTGCACTCTCCCCGCAGCCTGCCTTGAACCAACAGGGACTTTTAGGATGAGCCCCTTCCCCAGCCTGTGTCAGTCTTCCAAGGTCCCCTAGGCCGCTAGGTCCCCCTCCTCCCCGTCACTCTGCTCTCTACACGGTTCTGGACACGCCCATCCTGTGCTGCTCCCCCGTCCCCCTCGCTTCTGGAACCCTTCCCCGGGGCCCTCTGTAATTTACTTCCTGCGATCAGCAAAATCCCCCGTATCTACAACCTATTGTCCGGGGACGTGTCCTTCAGCTTCTTGCTCTAACACCACCTGAACCTCCTCTGGGGCACCGCTCCCCGGCAGTCGTCTCAGGAGGTGGCAGCTTGGGCCCCACAGCCCTCCAGGTGCAGAACACCTGGCTCGGCTCCTCTTTTCACTTTTGCTTTCAGACCATTCTCCCTCCATCTGCCCTAAAACCCTCAGCTCTGAACCTCATGGCGTCAGACTACAGCACATTCTCCCCCTCGCTGTCCCTTTGAGCCACCAACCCCTAGTTCGCATTCCTTGTTCCTTGGTGATTTTAGCTCCTGCTTCCCTGTCATTCTCTCCAGGACTATTCCTGTTTTAATTCTTTGGGATTTCACGGAGGTATAAATTCTCCTTCCGACGTCCCAGCCCATCCATCCCGCTTCTCGTTTTCTTGGACTCCGCCTCTCCAGTGATGCTTTCCTCCGCTCTACCTCAGCTACTCACTCCCAAAGTGAGAGCCTTGTCTTTATTCTCTGCTCTTCACTTCCTAACCTTCTAACTGCTTGGCCCTCCAATTCATTGATCTTCTCCCTGCCCTTCACACCCGCTACGGTTCACGGTCCTTCTTACCCAACTAAATGCCACGGTCAAGCATTATAATCACGCCTGTGCATACATACTTTTCTCCCTTGTCCTTCTCTCGATTTGATAAAACCACCCCCCTGAGGATATTCAACGCTCCGTCTCCTCTGCTTTGTACCTGTGTACGTGCATGTGGTCTGCAAAACACACACACACACACANTTACCCAACTAAATGCCACGGTCAAGCATTATAATCACGCCTGTGCATACATACTTTTCTCCCTTGTCCTCTCGATTTGATAAAACCACCCCCCTGAGGATATTCAACCCTCCGTCTCCTCTGCTTTGTACCTGTGTACGTGTATGTGGTCTGGAAAACACCCACACACACACACCCCCAAACTAATTAGTTTCGCTTTAAAATCCTGATCACCACGTTCAAGTGAGCCCTTAATCCTGCTGAGCAATTAAACTAACCATCCCTAGTTCATTCACTGCCCCAACGTCCTAATCCATCTCCTACCTTCTCTCTCCTCACTCCCCAACACTTCCCCCCTTATCCTCACTCTCAGCTGATTCTTTGCCTACTTCCCTAGGAAATTGAAGCAATCAGAAAAGAACTTCCAAAAATCCCCATCACCTCATCTACCCACTTACCATCTACCCTCTCGCCAGCATTTGTATCCATGTATCTGCTTTCCTCTTGTTGCCATAGGTAACGATCCTGTCCTCTGGCCAAAGCCAGGCCCTCCACTCCCGCACTGGACCCTCTCTCCTCTCAAATGCTCAGGAATATTCTGTCTTCACACCAGCTACTACTTTCTATTGTTTCACTGCCATCAGCATACAAATGTGATGTCATTTCTCCCATCTTAAAAAATGAAGTTTCTTGTTCTCAGCTCCCTCTCAGGTTCTGTCCTGTTTCCTGGTCCCCCTTTGAAGTAAAACTTCTAGAAAGTTTCCTGTACTTGCTGCTCCAATTCCCCATCTCTTTTCTCTCTTAAACCCACCCCAAATAGGTTTTTATTCCCCCCCACACACACATCAAAAACTGCTCTTTTCAACACCACCAGTGATTCCCTCCTTGCTAACTCCAATGGTCAATTCTCAGGTCTTATGTTACTTGATTTGCCAGATTTTCATCTGATCACAGTTGATCACCTCCTCTCCCTCGAGGCACCTGTACTTGGTTCCCAGGACTCCAACTTCCAAATTGATTTGCTTCTTCTTCTCTCCAACCTTTCAATTTGGAGTTCTTGTTCCTCTTCTTGGTTCATGTCAACTTCCTTGGTGATCTTGTCCAGTTTCATAGCATTTAGATACCAACAATTCCCAAATGTATATTTCCACCCCACACATTGCTCCTAAAATCCAAATTCATTGAACTCCCTACTCAACATTTCAGCCCTTACATCTACATTTCATATCCTGCATGCCTCAAACCATTTTCTTCCCCAAAATCTCCACCCATATCCCCTCGGCCCCCAGCTCAATCGATCACATCTCTGTCCTTATCTTTCAATTTGCTCAGGCCAAAACCCTTAAGAGTCATTTATGCTGCCTCTCTTGTTTTCATACCCCACATCTAATATGTCAAGAAGCCCTGACTCAACCTTCAAATTATATCCACAATGTGACTTGTTTTCGCCACTTCTGCTATCACTCTGTTCCGAGCACCATCATCCCTTGCTTGGACGGCTACAAGTGCTTCCTAATGCTTCTTTCTGCTCTGGTCTTGCCCCACAGCAACCAGAATGCCCCCTCCAAAATGTATGTCAAACCACATCCTTCTTTTTCTCCAAGCCCCTCCAATGGCTCCCATCTCCGAGGAAAAGCCAGAGTCCTGTTCCTAGCCTGTAGTGTCACATGTAATCTAGAACCCCACATTACCTCTTTGGCCTCATCTCTTGCTCCCCTTGGCCACCCGTCAGCCCCTCCTTGCTCTTCCCAGAAACTGCCTGGCAGCCTGGGGTCTTCTGCCAGCACATTTACAGCAGCTCTTCGCTCTGCCTGGAATGTCTGTCCCCTGGGAATCTGAATTATTCTCTCATCTTCAAGTCAAATGTTACTTTTTCCATGAGACCTACCCTGACCCCCTTATTTAATACCATTGATACTTTCACCCCTTTTTTCCCCATAGAATGTATTACCTTCTACTTATGTTTATTGTCTGTCTCCTCCTGCCAGAAGGTGGGCTCTGCTGGATCAAGGACCTTTGTCCACTTTGTTCATGAATATATTTCAAGCATATAGAACATTATCTGTCATACAGTTAGTGCTCAGTGGATATTTGCTGAATGAATACATTCCTGAGGCCAAACATCGTAAGATGTGAATGGCAGAAAGCAAGTAGAGATCAGCCTGGGTGCACAAGAAATATTTTGCTAGATGGTGGGGGTAGGAATAAGGAATAAAGAGGATAGTGAGGGATTTGAGAAAGCATTAAAAGCAACTGCCTACCAGTTAGCCTTTAGCCCTGGATGCAGTTCAGCTGTCAGAAAAGCAAAGTATCAGCCCAAACCGGCGATACAGCCTTGGGCAAGTTCCTGGCTCGCTGCGGGTCTGTCACCTCAACTGTAAAATGGAAATAATCCTGTGTTACAGGATTGTTAGGAGAAGCAAATAAGATCGTGTATCTAAAGTGTCTAACACAGTGCCTGGTACACACTGGGTGCTTGACAACGTGCAATTATAATTTATCAAATCCCAAGGTGCTATTTGTTTCCTGAATTTATGGGGACTTCAAACAATGTAGTTATTTCTCAAACCACAATTCATCAAGAATTCCAAGACTTGTTGAATTTCATTACAAAAAGGAGTATTAGTAACTCCCACAGGATGGCACTGTGTCCCAGCCCTGTTTCCCTGCATCCAGCAGGGCTGAAATATTGTAAAACTGTGTAACTGATGCCCTCTGCTGGCTTGTCTTTGTCTTGACCTTGAGCCTTTGGCTGAGATGTAGGATGGCTCCACGCTTCCTTGAGTATGATCGGCAGGCATGGATTCTTAAATCCACAATTGAAGCCAGCTGCCCGAAGGCTCTCTCAGAAGTTTATAGTGCGGCCATGGCACGGAGGCATAACCCTGACACCCAGCTGGGCACCGCACAGAACCAGCGTGCTGCATCCCCAGACCCCCGCACAGCCTTCTAGCTACCAGCCAACTGTCTGTAACACATCGTGCCACAAAACGAAGCACACCCGCTGCCTTATAGCTCTACCTTCCTTCCCCTGATCCCTTCCATCCCAACTACAATCCCTTCTGCCTTTTTGGAGGGACAGGCAAGGCTGCCTCCTCATTCCTCCCTCTTTGTTCTCACTTGCCACCACCACCCAGACTTACGGATTGACAGGAAGCAGAGCTGGGAGACGGGGGTACAGAGAAGGGATGGCTAACAGTTTCCTAGCAAGCAAGCATCTGGTTTGGGATTTTAATTCCAGTGCTACTGTAACACCTTTCCCTTTCCTTTCCCACGTGCACCATAATCTCTGAAAATCCAAGTCATTGTTCTGCTTGCACTCTTTCAGCGTAGCTTAAATTTAAGAGACTGGCTGCATCCTTGTACTTCAGTGATGAGTAGCTTTCCCAACAACTGTCACTGCGGGTCATGCCGATTATCGTCTAGACCCGCAGCCCTGAGCCAGCAGCAACCCCAAGCAGCGAGCCCTAGGTGAGCCTCGCCACCCCTCAGGCAGTACCACTAACGGGCTTGGGACTTCTTAACATTTTCTTACAAAATATTTACGGCTTTTTTGTATTTTTTCCAAAACCTTTTTGGAATCCACTTATGTTCTTGGCCTGGGAAACTTCTTGGAGTTACATGCAGAAAGTGTATAAAATTGTATTTTCATTTGTCTGAAACTTGCCCCGCTCAAATTTCAAAGGGTGTCCTCTCCCACTCATGACTTGGTGAACAAATCAACATTCGTTTTGACCCTTTTCAGTGTTATAGGTGATGACTGTGTATCTGTGCTGAGCCTTCCGCCCAGGCCACGGTGTTCAATTCTCTCATCTACAACCGCCAAACCGAATAGCATCAGGCCTTGGGGGGCTCCAAATACTACATGCAGTGTGACAGAGAAGAGTTGAAAACGGAAGCACAGGCACATTAATTCATTCCACTGAAACTACTCTTGAAAGGAGTTCCAATTTGGAGAACTTTCGACATGGACGCAGCTGTTATGTGAATTCCCTAAAGTTGAAAATCAGGAACCCATTCAAATAAGGCAAATGTATTAGAATATAGAGAAATAAAGCGCAATTTATACAATTCTTTACTGCCTTCAACCATTAACACCTGGCCCTGTTCCTGATGTGAACCATGTAGTAACATGAGCCAGTGCTGGCCCCTCCTGAGACAAGGCATGAAAAGGCCACTCCTCTCCAAGTCTTCCCACAGATCAACTTTCTGACAGCAACCGCTGACAGGAGTGTAGTGCTACGTACGTGTCCAGTGTTCTTCAGAACATTGTGCACAGATCTCAGTTATCACAATTCTAGAGGTAACCCTTCCATTCCCACTTTCTACATGAAAAACAAGACACAGAGCAGTCGCGTCATTAGCCCATGAGCTCATCATTTACTCCCTCCTTAGATAAGCTGGATTGCTCTCAATGACCTGCATTATAAAGACCAAATTCCTGTCACTCAAACATCCTGCTTCAACTTTTCCTCCAATCCCCAGAACCCGAAAACCCCCACGAAACGCTTTCCCACCTTTGTGCTCACCCAAAGAACAGACGCGGCACAACGGCAGCCCCAGGTCACATCCAAGTGTGGTTTCTGTCTGGATTTAAATTGGACAGAATTTACAAGTCAGATTTCACATGAAAAATCACATCGGCAGCTACTGAGATTTCATTTCATATTTTACTCAGAATTCTACGGATCTGCAGCCAACCTCTGTTGGAGCAGTGGCTGCCCTCGCTGGTCAGGGCGCGCTCCACCCAGCACTCGGCTGCCATTCGTCACAGTCTGCTGGCTTCTCTTGTTCCTATTACCGACCTGGTTCCTAAAGGCCTTTGCCACCTTGCCCTAAAACCATCTTTTACCTAAATCCCACCAAAACTCCAAGACCAAGCTCAGATGCCACCTTTTCTAGAATAGTTCCTAACGACTTCAGCCTCTCCGAATGCCAGGGCATTCGGATTATGTATTATGACACCTCACACTCTCCCCTGTAGTTAGTGTGTCCGTGCTTCCCAAGAACAAAGGAGAAACACGGAGTCAAGCTGAAGCGACCAATTCTGTGATCTTAGCCAGTAACAGAGCACAGCACCCAGGATTCCCGCACTTAGATAAATAAAGGTAGAGAGAAGTGACTTGACAAATAAACACACGTGTTTTCATTCTCTCTTCACTCTTCATGCCCCTTCGTCAGCCTTCTGCTTACAGAAAAATCGTGAGACAGCTTAATGGATGTGTTGTTATTTTGTTTAATAAATAGAAACTACATCACTTCATTCGTTACAGCAAATGAGAGGCAAGAATTCAAGAGGGCCCCAGGAAGCTTTTTCATCCACAAAATAACAGAAAGGACAAGTACCTTCACCACCCACATCTTTGGTTAAGCTTTTTCTTTTGATCTCTGTTCCCCGCCCACATCGGTATGTTGCTTCCAGAATGGGACTCTGCCTTCAAATCTTATACAAGTTGGGAGGCTAGTCTATCAGCTTGCCTTAATAACACAATGGAAGCCTCTAACTTAGCTGAGAAACCTGGACAAGTCTTCTTTGATTTCGGCCTCATCCCAAGGCCCATGAATGTTTTCTTTAAATAGCTGCAGGCGAATGAGGTAGAAAGGGCAGAGACAAGAGATGGAAACCAGCAGAAGGGCAAAAAGGAAGGCTCCCACAGCACTGATGGACAGCAGGCCTCCCAAGGCTGAAAATGCAAAGAGCAGTGTGACTCCCATGTAGCTGCGGGGAGTACAGGCCTTCAGCTTCTTCTGTAACATGGGCCACAGGGCAAAAATCTGGATGGCAAATGTCACCATGATGAAGGCATGCAGGGACCGGGGCAGGCGTGACGCGAGGCAGACAGAAGCAAAGATGGCCATGTTCAAGGACAGCGTGCTGGATACAATGGCAGCATTGGCACCGTAGTCAAAGAAAATGAGGTGGCCTAAGAGCATAAAGACCGACATGGCATAGATGGTATCCGTGCTGACAGACTCCGTCAGGGTCTTCAGCACTGGCGAAAAGCCATATGTGAAAGTAATGAAAACGAGGGCGCTCTTCAAGTCAGCCCACCGGGTCCTCCCACTCTTCTTCCGTCCTTCACCTCCATCAATGAGATCGAATAAAACATAACCAATCAGTGAAGAAGCCAGGCCAGTCCCAAAGAGCCACTGGGGGGCCAGAAGACCCTCATCCATATACCACCAGATAACGACAAAAACACAGACACTGCACAGCTGCTGTACCACCACGCTGGACTCAAATACCACAGCCCAGTACTGGTACTTCCGGGCGTAGATGTTCTTCCGGAGCTCTTCCAGGAAACGCCGGTCCACGTAGTTATCAGGAAAGGGCTGTCGCTCATACAAGACCTTCTGCCACTTGGCCTCCTTCATGTTAGTTACAGGTTGGGCATACATGATCCTCTCCCTCAACTCCCTTGCACAATTCCATGTGGTTCTCTCCTTCACGAAGTTCTGAAATAAGACCTCTCTGGAAATCCCATGCTGTGCTGTGGCTGAGACTGTCCCAAGCTTCAACGGCAGCAACCCGGGCCGGGCCTGCGGTAGACGAGTCTGTTCTCTGAGGCAGGACAACACAGCCAAGTTCCTAGAGAAAGTCACACTATGAACCTACGAAAGCTGTGAAAGGTCAAGAGAAGGACTGAGTTAAAATCAAACCAACCCAGTTTATTAAAAGTTGGGAGTAAAATACACGTGGTGGCCATTTTATACGTATGGATATTAACATTTCATTTCAGACTTTAAGTTATAATCCCATAGATAATAACAGACATCTGTTAGCTATTATTTACTGAGGACCTACTATGTGCTGAGTCCTTTCTGCAGCTTCCCTCATTTAATCCCCACCTCTCAAGCTAGCATTAGCTCCACTTTAATTAGTGGGGGAAAAAAAACCAAACAAACAAACAAAAAAACCCTGCAATTCAAATTGCTTAGGTAACTTTAGTCCAAATTAACAGTGGTAAACAATGGAGCCAAATTCAAACCAAAGTCTGACCCCAAAGCCCGGGCCTCACATCCTGTCTCCCTCTAAACCAATTAACTCAGGGGTTCATAGATCCCTGAGGTCTGTGGATGGGCTTCAGAGCACCCAAAACCCTCCCTGTCACTGCATCCTTGTAGCTACAATTAATGCAAATTTCCAGGGACAGGACCCAGAGCTTTTATTTACTAAGATCTCAAAGGCAGCTATTAAAAAAAAAAAAAGTACCAGCCTAAAGACAACAGTAAACTGCACAATACAAAAAGGTATGAGTTCTACGGTTTATTCGGCCAAAACCAAGGACTCAGAAAAACTGAATATTCTTAACCCGTTAACTGAGCTTAACATCCTTTAAAGAGTTAGCATTCGACTTCTAAGGCGGAAACTCTCAGGAGGTTCGAAGATAATGACCCCTTTTTCACAATGAAAACTTAAGAGTCAGGAATAACCGGGGTCATCCAGCAAGTCTGCGAAGACAATTCTTACTGCCCGACCTTATTTCTTCCATGGAGACCACCACAGGTTTCGCTGCACAAGCGAGACCCTCTGGGAGCCCCCCTCACTGCTGCAGGGACCCCAGCCCAGGGAGCTCCCGGCCGCCGCCCGGCTGGAAGGTCAGCTGAGCCGAAAAGCGCACCGCCCCTCCGTGGGGTCGGTCAGGGGTCCCCGGGGGCGCCCTACTTACCCTCCCGGGCCGCCCCCGCCCGCCGCCGTCCCTCACCAGCCTTGGGCCTGCGGGGGCCTGCGGGGGACGGCGGAGGAGAGAGAGGCCGGGAAACACTGACTGCCACTCGGAACCCACCTGCCCGCGGTTGCTAGGGCTGCGCGGCGGGAGAGGGCGGTCCCCCACCTCCTTCCGCATCCGGACGCCGGGGTCGCGACGGCGGCCGAGCACTTCCGGGTCCGCCACCACCCCCGCGGCAGGAGCGCCCTGCCACGGCCGGCGGAACTGCGAGGTCGCTGCTGCCCCCTCCCGGCGGCTCCGAGGACCTCCCGGCTCCTCTCCGGAGGGCGGGCGCTCAGAGCGGAGGAAAAAGCAAATGCCCAACAGAAAGATGGGATTCCGCATCCGAAAGCCAGGGATAGAGGCTGAGCTGTGAAAGAGAGATTATAAAGCCTACTTTTATTGCGCTCCTATTATTAAATCAGGCGCTCAACTGGGGACTTCCCATGCATCCGTGAATTCATTGGACACACATTCAGGGAGTTCCTGCAATTTCTGTTTTGGGGGCTCCTGAGACTGCAGTGACTGGAACAGACAAAAATCCCTGCTCTCCTGGAGCTTTCTGTCTTGCGCTTGACCTGTGAAGTGATGGTACCTTCATAGAGTACAGAACTGAGGCTCAGAGGTGTAAGTTGTCCAAAGCCGCCAGCTGGAAAGTGGATTAACAGAGATTAACATCTAGTTGTCTGTAGCTTCAGAGTGTGGTCCTTTCCTCTTTGCTGCCTAGAAGGAATTGGGGTGGAGGGCCCTGTGGCTGACAACAGTCTGAGACTGAATAGGAGGTTGTGAACAGTCAGCTGACTTCACAGATGCATAAACAGATGGAAGTAATAAAGAAGCAAAGGGATAGATAGAGTAGAACGCAAGATGTCAGAAAACCTGAATCCACTTACTAGCTGTGTGACTTGGCAAATCACAATGTCTGAGCTTTGATTTCTTCATCTGTTGAAGGGAGAGAACCCTATTTATTCTTGGATACTTTACAGCAGACTCAAAAGGCTCAAATCATAAAAGTGTTTTGTAAAGTGCTGGCTTTTATATAGCTGCCATTAGCTTACTTTGGTCATTGTTTTGATGGCAATGCTCAAACGCAATAAACTGCAAAATGATCTCTTTCCATTTCTCTCCAGGTTTCTGTTCCAAAATTTGGCAAGATTCCTTGGCTTAGTGAGGCCAGCCTCATAAACAAGCCATTAGTGCTCAGCCTCCCCAAAAGGTAACAGCTCAGCCACTGAGGGCAAAGGTTGCAAGAAAGACTCCCAGAAGATGATTTCTGGGGGCATTTATCAAAAGGGCAAATCTGGTCAGTTGAGAAACCCAAGATGAGTGTTCAAAAACCAGATGGCCTGGGTTTCTCAGACGAAAGTGGGCACTGAGTAGAGGCTCGGCAGGGGGATGAGATCTCAATTAACCCCCCTCTCTACAACCACCACTCAACAATACAAAATAATTTTGCCCTTGGATGCTGCCGCTCCAAACACTTTCATCCTCCTTGGCATCTTACTTTTTGTCCTCTGTTTTAATTTGAAACTTACTAGTTTTAACCATCAAAAGTCTAGAACCATAAATTCCTGTCTTTAGAGAGTAGCGACTGCCTGTATCTCCCTTTGAGACAATCTCCTCCAATCTCACCAGTCCCGCCACGTCCAGACAAACTGCTATGGAACACGATTCTGTGTTTCAAAACTGGAGGTGTCTGTGTGTTAGCAGCATTTTAGTGCTGACACTCGAGATAATGGGGATTCCTCATTCCTCCTCCACTTTTGGTCCCTGGCTGTGGTGATATACCCTGCTCTGGGGAGGGGAAATGGAAGGAAGGGGGAATGTGAGGTAATGTGGAGGCAAGTGGGAAAAATCAGAGGGGGAAGAGAGAGACACATACCTTCCTGCCCACACACAAATGAGTCTCCATGAAGGACACTCTCCCCACATTCCCTCTTCAATAACATGGACCTTTGCTTTATCGGCTGTTCCTTTAAAATCCACATTCTCAGTAAACAGCTAGACAGATTTGTGTATTTTCAGAGCACCTATGAAGTGCTTGTTGCTCTTTTCTGCTATTTTTACTTAACTCAGTATCTAAACTCTAGCTCACGTCTAGCAAATGTGAAATGGCTAGTGTTTGCCATCTAACTAGGGTAACAGCTTGCTGTCCCATCTCAGCCCCTTCCCCGTTAGACCTGCCCCTGCAGCCAGGAGTCTGCCCCTGTAGCCAGGAGTAAAGCGTCACTGGGCTGGCTCTCTCCGTCCCTGATTATACAGTTTTGGGGGCGGGGGTAGGGAGGGGGAACAGGACGGGGGACTGAAAAAGACAGACCCAGAATACAACTGGGCAGCCCCAGAACCTGTTTCTTTTCACAGCCGGGTCCTGGAGAATCAGAAGGGACAGACTATTGACAGTCTGAAGGGAAGGGATAGTTTTCCCTCTGGCCAGCTAACCTTGAGCTAGTCGTAAGGAGAAATTGCCTCAGCGGTCAGTGAAGCTCTACTCATTTCTAAACGGAGTGTTTGGGCAGCAATCTCAACCGTTGTGAAGAGAAACGGCACTTCTCTACCTCAAAAGACACTGAAGACGCTACCTGGACACCACGGGGGTGTTGTGTGGAGCTTTCAGGGAGACAACAGAGGAGCGAAGTCTTTTGAAAGGATGGTTTGTTTAAGTATCAACAGTTCTTAAAAATTAGGAACTCTTCAGCTGGCTAAAGCTCTGGGTTCCAAGTTATTTATTTTTGCCAAAACCTTTTTCTAAGGTCTCAGCAAGAAAGTTATAAACTTGCTTTAAGTATTACCTAGTTTGGGACAAGCAGTTCAAACACAGAACAGTCTAAAAAAGAGAAAGAAACATTTAGTGAAATGTAGCCAGAGCACTCCCAACTACAAACCCCAAAACGCACGTGCAGGGCTGGAGGAGTGAGGCCCGGCTCTGAACACCGGGGCCTGCACAGACCTCCTTCCTTCCGAGACGACTCTCCTGCTACATGGAAGCCACACTCCTCATCGGTCTCGACACTGAGGCCCTGCTGAACTGAGATTATTGAGGCTAAAGCAGCTCTAGAGTGGCCTCTGGTCTCCCTAGGTCAGAATTTGGATGTCAAGTCCAAGGCAGGCTGTTCACAAATCAAAGATAAGGCAGTGAAGGGGCTGAGTCAGACCCACCACCCCTGCTCTGCCAGGGCCCGGGGAAGTGGTGAGGAGAAATGAAACTGTAAATGCCTCGGGAATACCAAACTCCTTTCACATGCCTGAGTTATAAATGAACAATGAACAATGAAATCTTTCCTCATGAGAGAGGAGAGGTGTTCCGGGCATGCCGAGTTTCCATTTCTGGAATGCCAGGGTCATGCACAGTGTTGCACACACAAGCAGTTTATGATGACCGGGCCCCCTGCATGCCTTGGCCTCTTATATTGTAATAAAATGAACCACCACAGCCGCGAGGCAGGTCACACCTGTGAGGAGAAGTGATATTGTCCCTGCAGCTTCACTGCTTCACCCCCTGACTAGAAAGAAAAAATGTTCCGGAGTGGTTGGAGGCTATGTTCCATGGGAAGAAATGAGTGGATTCAGTGTCCAAGGACACAGACCCCAAGAAAGCAGACCAGGCATGAAAAAAACCTGCACTTATTAAATATGAATAATTTCTACACAGGTCTTTTCAAAAAGGAGATCTGGTTGCATTTCACCCAATACACATCTGCTTTTATGAACATTTTTTTTTCCTGCCTTAGTTTGTACACTGTCTCTGACAATTCACAACTGGCATTAGTTAGTTCTAAACAAAAGGACAGAGAAGCCAGAGTGACTTAAGAGGGCAAAGTCATCCTTTGGAAGCTGCCAAATGGTCTGTGCCTTTCAGTACTAGGATGGGGAACAACTCCTCAGGGTGTCCCCTGGGTTATCTCTGTTGGAAAGGAAAAAATTTTACTCTGCCTTTTAAGTTTCTTCTGGCTGGTTTTAAGAATCAAATTGACATGGGACACACTAACAAGAGAAAATCAAATTTAATTTTGTACATGCAGGAACGCACAAGAGATTCCAAAGACAGTCATGCCAAATAATGTATATATGTCATCCTGCACTAAGGGAAAAGAGGACAGGGGTTGGGGACTCCAAAGGGAAGGAAAATAATTCACAGGAAGAATGGAAAGAGTAAATGTTTGGTAAACGAATGTTTGCTGGGCCATCCAGAAACAATGGGACACAGAGATGAATTCCAACAGACTTTGCCAAGTTCCTCCCTGTCTACCTTACCTAGCTGATATTGTATTACGTATAATCTATGGTGATGGCTCTCTTCCTGGAGCAAGTCCTCTATCTAAATTCTTTTCGGCAGTTAAGGGGAAGGTCAAAGTTTCTTCCCAAGTATTTTGGGCCTTGATTGTTTTCAGCTCACAATAATCTGCAGGCCAGAGTGGTACACCTTGGGGCTGTTTGTTTTGACCCCTACATCTCTGAAACAACCAAGGGCTTGGCTCTTCAGACCAGAGACTGTGGTTCTAACTTGCTTTGTTTTGATTACTTCAGATATCCTCATGCCTCTGCCACTTTTCTGATTTCATCCAAGAAGGATATGAATTTGCCTATTTTGTTTCAAGTTCCAGATGTCTTCTCTAAGGTACTCAATTTCTGTCTTTTAATTGAAAAGAAACCCCTAGTGGTTCTAGTATGGCACTGAATGTAAATACAAAGGCGTTTCCTATCTCCTTAGCTGAGCCGGGGGCCTGGAAGGTCATCACTGTTCCATAGACAGTTGTTGAATGACGTGAATGAGCCTCGCAGGCTCACCCGAGCTCAAGTGCACCAGCACTAAGAACAAAGGTTACAACCACCAAAAAGTGAAAACGAACAAACACACACAATCCTCTTGAGAAACAGTCCCTGAGGCCTTCAGGGACTGCTGTTGAGTCCGTGTCCAGAGCCAGTCCTAGCTTCTGGAGCCTCCAACCCTGTCCCATCACCGCCCTGGATCCCTCATGTGTATCCCCTCCACCTCCCGGAAATCAACCGGGACTGGCCCCCCGGGCGGTACTCCTTACACTGCAGCGCCCAGAGGGTTCCCGGTTCGAGGTGCTGGTGAAGTCAGCAGTGCTTCGACACAGAGGGAGAGAACTCCGGGCGGACGAGCAGTTTCTCATCTGAGGAGTACACAGGACGGCTGCTGGCCGTCGTGGGCGCCGTTCCTAAGCACTTGTCACACTGCCCCACTCGCGGTGGGGACAGCTCCGCTCTGCGAGCCACCATTGCAGGGCCCTCCTGTCAGGAGGTAGACCCCTGCTGAGGGAGGCCTCCCTTGGTTAGCGTCGATAAGGAGAGGGGTGAGCTGGGCGCCACCTCCGTGAACCGGTGCGCAGACGGCACATCTGCACTGCCGCCCTGCTGGGCGATGGGAGGGAAAGGAGGGCTGGGCTGGGAGCGCCAGGGAACGGCTCCAGGGGAAGATCTGGTAGGTATTTCCACAAGCGCCAGGGGAGCAAAGATGCGGAGCGTGAGGGTACAGGAAGGGCTTGAAACCATCAAGGAATCAGGTCGCGCCGCGAGCTGACAGAGAGAACCCCGCAGAGGGGTGGGCCGGGCAGGAGCGCAGAGGGCCCCCGGGGACCGGGAGCAGTGGGCGGATGTTCCAGGTGTTCAGCTCCGGACCGTCAGCGGCAGGGCTGCGCTTGAGTCACGGCACTAATCCCCCAACACCCGGGACAGTCTTGTAGGTACGAGTGCCCCCAGAACGTGCACAGAGGGGGCTGAGCCCGGACAGGGTCCACGGGGAATGGCCGCAGAACGAGCAAGAAGCCCTCCAGTCACGGTCTCTTTGGACTTCCCGTTTAGACAGGCTCTCCCATGCCACCGAGCACCTCCTCATCCCAGGTGAGCTCGGAGATTCCGTGCATCGTGCCTGCCGAGGCAGTAAGATTCTAGGCCCCAGACCCGCCGGGCAGGAGGCGGGGAGAGGAAGGCATTAGAAATGGCCAGGGCGAGGGAGAGGCCCATATTCCGCAGGGCTTCGAATTTCATGGCTGCAATACTCGCGGGTGACCACGAGAGTGCAGCCAAGAGCAGCAGCGTCCCCGGGTTTGGCCAGTAGGCTGAGCCAAGGAGGCCAGTCTCCGCGCAGGCCCCGGATTCCGCCGATCGCTCAAGAGCTCGGGCCCTGGGCCCCATGCTCCCCGCGTCTGGGGCTGATCCTCCACCTCTCTCTCTCTCCACCNCCCCCCCCCCCCCCCCCCCGCGTCTGTGTGTGAAAAACAGTGGCCCCTGCAGACTGGAAAGACAAGGAGGTGTAGAAAAGGCAAAACTTTACCTTTGCCATCTCAGGGAGTTCGGCTGCGCCAGAGAATTAACCGATGTGAGACACAGGAACGGCAGAAAAACATACACGTGTATTAAATGTAAGTTTTACGTGACACAGGACCCTCATAAGGAAGTGAAGACCCAGAGAAGCGGCAAGACCTAAATGTTTGATGCTAGGCTGAACAAAGAGAGGCAATGGTGGGAAAATACCTATCAGGGCGGCTAAAGGAAGATAAAAATCATTTTAACAAGGTCTGGGCGTGCAGAATTGCACAGAGTTGGCATGACTACGAAGGGCTGCACATGTACCTGGTGAAGTAAACAGGGGCTCCGCAGGCATCTGCTCCTTTCTAGAAAGAAACTGTGCTGTATCTGGTGGGTGTGGTATGCACTGCGGACACCCTGTCTCTTCCTTTAGCCTCGAAATCAGGGACCCACCAAAAGGCTGCTGGCAGCCCTGCAGCCAACGAGCGGGCCTGGCCTCTGGGCACAGGTGCGAAGGTCCTGCCACCTGGCTGCCTTCCCCTGCCCAGTCACAGGTCAGAGGGCAGAACTTTGAACACTCACATTCCAAGTGGCATTCCCGCCCTGCCCAGGAGCAGTCCTGTGGCAGGGGCAGGTGTCTGGGTATCTGGAGCAATGTTCACCCATGGACAGAGAGACAGAAAGGAAACAGGCTCAGAGACTGAAAGAGAGGGAGAGGAAGACACACAGCAAAAAAGCAGAAGCCGAGCAAGACACAGAGAGGCAGGTAGGGGCACAGAATACAAAACAGGAACAGACTAGGAAAGGCAGAGCTAAGAGAACACAAAGAAATGGAACGTCCGCACTGCCCCGTTTAGACATCTGCCCTGTGGAGCAGCTTCTTGGTCAGGCCCGACTTTCACCAGCCGGTTGCAGGCATGGATTCCTCCAGATGCCATGAAACAGCAACGGGCAGCATGATCGCGGCAGCATGGAGGCCCCGAGGTGCCTGGCTCAGAGCTCCCAGGCAAGGCGGAGCCCATGTGTGGGGGCCACGTGGGAACTGCGGCTGGAGACCTGGGGACCCCATGGCCTACTTGCTGGGTTATGTGTCGGTGAGCAAGAGCCACTCCATTAGTATGGAGTGGGAAACGCTGACCCATTCTCTCCGCTCCTGCCCCCACTCCCTCTCCTTGCTTTGATCCGGGTTTGTTGTTCCAGTCTCACGAGTCAGAGTCCAGAGGAGAGCAGTGCTTGCTTGGCTTTCACCAGACCTGTGACAAACGCCTTGTCGAAAGACGCTGCAGGGCCCAGCGTGCCTGGGAAACGCACAGGAGGGCGACTCCCCATTTTCTCAGCACCGAGAACTCCTTTTCTTGTTTCTTTCTCGCTGAATCTGTTTCCGAGAGCTCGAAAGCTCGTGACCACCACGGAAGCTAGCCTGCATACTCCTCAGTCCTTTTCCCGTGTCTATTGCTCAGACACGTGACTACAGATATGATTTTCAAAGGGCCGTAATAACGACCCCTGCTGATCTGATGGTAATAAAACCCACGTTTAAGAAGTCCGGCCGGTAAATGCATGGCTGTTGATAATATTTTGTGTAGGTTTGAAATGTTTCTGAGTCAACCGTATGAGTATTTAAAAAAAACCATATTCACCTTTATTCTTTAATGGAAGTGGCTGGTATTTTCAGATAGCAAGAAAATGTGTAATTACCAGAGGGGTTTGTTTTGTTTTGTTTTAATATCTGATCACCGCTTTTTTTCGAAGGGATATAGGAATCATTATGCCCTCATGTGGATCTAAGAACCCACCTTTCCCTGGGGAAAGGTCATCTTCTTCTGACCCTTTATCCAAGGAACTTTCTGGCTCACTGAAACTAAATACGTGTATGGTTGGACAAAGCTTTTAACCCTTCTGGGTCACAATTTCCTTGTTGTGTTTATTGAAAGAATTGAAATAGAAGTGACTCATGAGGTGTTTGTCATTTACGGAAGGAGTGGAAAGGAGGAAAGGAACAGAGGTGTCGAAGGGCAGGAAGGATGGAGGCAAATTTGTCAGCTTTCCTCAGCATGCTCATGAGGGCTATTTTTATTTTTTATTTTTTTTTTCATTTTGTTA
The DNA here is from genome assembly GCF_002007445.2 of Ailuropoda melanoleuca. Taxonomy (NCBI): domain Eukaryota; kingdom Metazoa; phylum Chordata; class Mammalia; order Carnivora; family Ursidae; genus Ailuropoda; species Ailuropoda melanoleuca. Next base: position 76,393,905 of record NC_048225.1, read on the forward strand.
TTTCTGCTTTATTTTAAAAAAGGAGAGTAACAAACTGAGGGCTTCAGAGGGGAGGGGTGTGGGGCAATGGGACAGGCCGGTGATGGGTATTAATGAGGGTACCACTGCATGGTGCACTGGGTGTTACACGCAAGTAACGGATCATGGAACATTACAGCAAAATCTAGGGATGTACTGTATGGTGACTAACATAATATAATAAAAAATATATAATAAAATAAAAAATAAAAAAATAAAAATAAAAAAGGAGAGTAAAATTCGACACCTAGAAAGTGTACTAAAACTATCTCTCTGTCTGTTGGTAGATGGGAACATGATTCACTGACGGTCTCTACTCAGTGTCTGCGCCAGTTCGTTTCTCTCTGTTTTATCACCAGAAACCTACCATTTACCTTGATCAGCTATTTCATAAATATGTGTGCTGCTTGTCACTCAAAGACCAAATAAGCAAGAAGACATGAAACAACAAAAAATGTCACTCTGTTCTCAGAAGAAAAGGACTTTTTAAAGCAGCATAATCTTTCTACATCAAAAGTAGCATTAGCATTGCAGGTTATTGGACCTGACCATCGGGAGCCACCCGTGATCTAATGCGTGTCACTCAGTAATCTGCAGGTCATTTGGGAAGGCTGCACAAGCAAGATTTTACTCACTGTTGTAGCATACACTGCTTGAGGAAGATTTCTGATGAACGTTTTCTCTTGAGTTTTGGTTAAATAACTTGATAAATGAGTAAAAGGATCATTTTCCACGTTGATATTTGAGTTAATGCTTTTGGGTCCAATTTTTGAAATCCCTGAAACTGGAGATCCTCCCTACTTTGTTAGTTTCACAGAGATTAAATTGCTATGCTAACCGATTAGGTGGAAGAAGAGGTGAATGTCCTGTGATACTTTGAGGTTTTCTGCTGTAAAGTTTTACCGAGTCCTAGAAAGCCACAATCCAGTAAAAGTCTAACTATAAGTAGAAATACAAATGAATGTTGACACTCTACCATTGATGTGTTGGTTGTTCTCTTTTCTAGCCTCGTTTTATCCAAGTTATTGTCACAGGAATGTAAAGGTACTGTCTTCCCAAAACCCAGGTAATTAGGACAAATTGTAGCATAAAATTTGCCAGGGATGGATCACAGTCCTTCCCAACGATTTTTTTTTTTTTATCAAAAGCAATGTCTTTATGGCATATTTTCTCATAGGAAGTTAGGTATTATGTATGCGTAATTTTTTTTTTTCTGATGTAAAGTTTGATGCTTCATTAGTTGCGTATAACACCCAGTGCACCATGCAATACGTGCCCTCATGAGGGCTATTTTTAAAATCACCATCTGGTGCTTTTACATTTTCAGTTTTGTTAAGTGGAGAGGTATGTGTGCGTGTGTGAGACAGAGAGAGAGGTGGAGAGAGGGAGAGAAACATGTTTCTCTGTTTCTGTATCGAAAATTCAAGAAGGTCAAGGACTTGGGCCGTGAGCCAGACCTTAGGAACCTCAGCAGGTATTAACCTCAAATATTAGGACGTTTCCAGTCGTGACACGTGAAGAGCAGACTCTGGCTTCTGGGCCTGACGGAACTGTGCATCATACCTTGGCCAGGCCACAAGAGGTTGCTCTCACTTTCTGATCACACCTGACAGCTGCTTGGAAAATGAGAACCCCATTAACATTGCAGAGTTTCTTTTCTTGGTGGCTCTGACTGTACAGAGGCTACAACCAGGGGCCTGTGCTCTGAACCACTTGCCATTCCTGCTACTGCTGCTGAGCTGGCCCTAAGGAAACCAAGAGGGAGCAGCAAACGCTGCAGAGGGAAGAGACCCTTGGCTCCAGGGCTAGGAAAGAAAGCAAGGCGGTGGGTGGGGGGAGTGGGGGAAGCAGAGGCCTACACAACATGGAATCCCAAATTGTTTGCATCGACTTCCATGTACACATATAAATATATGTTTACGTGTGATAGTTTAAAATGCTTACAATGGGGGCGCCTGGGTGGCTCAGTCAGTTCAGTGTCTGCCTTTGGCTCAGGTCACGATTCCCGGGTCCTGGGATCGAGCCCCACATGGCGGGGGAGGGGGGGTCCCTGCTCAACGGGGAGCCTGCTTCTCCCTCTTCTGCCCCTCCCCCTCTGCTCGTGCTCTTTCTCTCATTTTCTCCCTCTCAAATAAATAAATAAAATCTTTAAAAATAAAATAAAGTGGTTACAATGATTCATCCATTCAACCAACATGTGTTGAATGCCTACTGTGTGCTGGATTCTTGATAGGCTCTAGGGATGCAACAATGTTTGAGATGTGTTTTTGCTTTTCAAGAACTCTCAGCCTGGTGGAGGAAACAAACATATTTAAAAAGAAAGAAAGAAAGAAAAACGGGACAAAATGCAACAAAACGCCACACCAAGGCTGTGACGGAAACAGAAGGGCAGGCACCCAAATCAGGTTGAGGGTGTGCAAAATGGTAAGAAGGCCAAGAGAAAGACTTTCTGAGAAGGTAGCAGTGAAGCTGTGTCTTCATGGAGGAGGAGCGAACAAGGCCGGGCAGGACAACATATAAAACATTTTGTCTTCAGGTCCCACGGGAATGGCAGTGATCATGGCTCTGAAACTCGGGAGTGACATCTCCCGCTGTCATTAACGGGGCAAGACCCTGCCCTGGACCTTGGAGGCCCCTCAGATATGTCTGTTGCTTGATTTGCAATAAACTCATATTCTTAAGTAGAAACCAGAAGTCTGGAAAAGGGGAAGGAATCCACTGCAGAAAAGACGAGAATCTGCTGATAACTCCACCAAAACCAAATCTGCCCAAGGATGTTCCCACTGCCACCTCCCCCTGCCTATGCCCTGCGTCCTTCCAGACTCAGTGTAAAGGCCACTTCTCGGAGCCTCTCCTGACCCTACAACAGGACGTGCTCTCTCTTTCCTGAAGGCCCAGAGGTCTCATGGCTGCTCCTGTGATCGCTCGTGCAACCAGCCTCGAATCACAGTTTCAGAGATGTCTCTTAGCCTCAGAGCTCACAGAGGGAGGGCTGGAAGGGGGAGCTGAACCCCGGGAGATAGCACCCCCAGGGTATCAGGGAAGATCTGGCAGAAGGTGGAATCTGCCAGAAGCCCGGGAGTCTCTGCCTCTCTGGCCACTCTGCCCACTCCCCACACCCCACACCGGACAGTGGCCCTTCTCAGCGGGCCCCCGTTACCTGAAGCCAGTCTGCTAGGTCGTTCTTCTGCGCTGCTGCAGTGTTTCCTGGCCTTTGGCTTGCCCTCCCCCCAACTTGTTCACCACCCCAACATCTACCCAAGCCTTGTCCGCTCCTGCAGCCCTTCTCAGACCCTTCCTTCTCTGCCCTGCCCCACCCCCACCCAGGTGAGCTCTGTGGTTTTTTTTGGTTTCACTGTGGCCCTAACAGACGTCTGTCACAGTGCCTTCCACACGCTGTGCTTCCTGGCACACAGTCTGCTGGGTGGGTGAGCGGTTGAGGTCAGAAGCTGTGTCTTTTTTTTTTTCCATAATAATATTTTTATTATATTATGGTAGTCACCATACAGTACATCCCTGCTTTTTGATGTGAAGTTCGATGATTCATTAGTTGCGTATAACACCCAGTGCACCATGCAATACGTGCCCTCCTTACTACCCATCACCAGCCTATCCCAATCCCCCACCCCATCCCCTCTGAAGCCCTCAGTTTGTTTCCCAGAGTCCATAGTCTCCCATGATTCATTCCCCTTCTGATTACCCCCCCTTTCTTTATCCCTTTCTTCTCCTACCGATCTTCCTAGTTCTTATGTTCCATAGATGAGAGAAACCATATGATAATTGTCTTTCTCTGCTTGACTTATTTCACTTAGCATTATCTCCTCCAGTGCCGTCCATGTTGCAGCAAATGTTGAGAATTCGTTCTTTCTGATAGCTGAGTAATATTCCATTGTATATATGGACCACAGCTTCTTAATCCAGTCATCTGTTGAAGGGCATCTCGGCTCCTTCCATGATTTGGCTATTGTGGACAATGCAGCTATGAACATTGGGGTGCATATGGCCCTTCTCTTTACTACGTCTGTATCTTTGGGGTAAACACCCAGTAGTGCAATGGCTGGGTCATAGGGTAGTTCAATTTTTAACTTTTTAAGGGACCTCCACACTGTTTTCCAGAGTGGCTGTACCAACTTGCATTCCCACCAACAATGTAGGAGGGATCCCCTTTCTCCACATCCTCTCCAACAATTGTTGTTTCTTGCCTTGTCTATCTTTGCCATTCTAACTGGCGTAAGGTGGTATCTCAGTGTGGTTTTGATTTGAATTTCCCTGATGGCTAATGATTTTGAACATTTTTTCATGTGTCTGTTAGCCATTTGTATGTCTTCATTGGAAAAGTGTCTGTTCATATCTTCTGCCCATTTTATGATTTGTTTATTTGTTTCTCGTGTATTGAGTTTGAGAAGTTCTTTGTAGATCTTGGATACCAGTCCTTTATCTGTGGTGTCCTTTGCAAATATATTCTCCCATTCCGTGGGCTGTCTCTTAGTTTTTTTGACTGTTTCCTTGGCTGTGCAGAAGCTCTTTATCCTGATAAAGTCCCATAAGTTCATTTTATCTTTTATTTCTCTTGCCTTTGGAGATGTGTCGTGAAAAAGGTTGCTCTGGCCGATGTCATAGAAGTTGTTGCCTATGTTCTCCTCTAGAATTTTGATGGATTCCTGTCTCACATTGAGGTCTTTCATCCATTTGGAGTTTATTTTTGTGTATGGTGTGAGAGAGTGGTCAAGTTTCATTCTTTTGCATGTAGCTGTCCAATTTTCCCAGCACCATTTATTGAAGAGACTGTCTTTTTTCCACCGGATGTTTTTTCCTGCTTTATCAAAGATTAGTTGCCCAAAGAGCCGAGGGTCCATTTCTGGGTTCTCTATTCTGTTCCATTGGTCGATGTGTCTGTTTTTGTGCCAGTACCATGCTGTCTTTGTGATCACAGCTTTGTAGTACAGCTCGAAATCCGGCATTGTGATGCCCCCAGCTTTGTTTTTCCTTTTCAACAGTTCCTTGGAGATTCGGGGCCTTTTCTGGTTCCATACAAATTTAAGGACTATTTGTTCCAGTTCTTTGAAAAATGTCCTCGGTATTTTGATCGGGATAGCATTGAAAGTGTAGATTGCTCTGGGTAGTATGGACATTTTAACTATGTTAATTCTTCCAATCCATGAGCATGGAATATTTTTCCATCTTTTTATGTCTTCCTCAATATCTTTCAAAAGTGATCTATAGTTTCTAGCATATAGGTCCTTTACGTCTCTGGTTAAGTTAATTCCAAGGTAACGCATGGTTTTTGGTGTTATTGTAAATGGGATGGATTCCCTAATTTCTCTTTCTTCAGTCTCGTTATTCGTGTATAGAAATGCAACTGATTTCTGGGCATTGATTTTGTATCCTGCCACCTTACTGAATTGTTCTATAACTTCTAATAGTTTGGGAGTGGATTCCTTTGGGTTTTCCATATAGAGTATCATGTCATCTGCAAAGAGAGACAGTTTGACTTCTTCTTTGCCGATTTGGATACCTTTGATCCCTTTTTGTCTTCTGATTGCTGTTGCAAGGACTTCTAGTACTATGTTGAATAATAGTGGCGAGAGTGGGCATCCTTGTCGTGTTCCTGATCTTAAGGGAAAGGCTTCCAGCTTTTCCCCATTGAGAATAATGCTTGCAGTAGGCTTTTCATAGATGGCTTTTATGAGATTGAGAAATGTACCCTCTATTCCTACACTCTGAAGGGTTTTAATCAGGAAAGGATGCTGTATTTTGTCAAATGCTTTTTCTGCATCAATTGAGAGGATCATATGGTTCTTGAGTCTTTTCTTGTTGATATGATGTATCACATTGATTGATTTGCGAGTGTTGAACCATGCTTGCATCCCAGGTATGAATCCCACTTGGTCATGATGGATAATCCTTTTAATGTACTGTTGGATTCTATTAGCAAGGATCTTGTTGAGGATTTTGGCATCCATATTCATTAGAGAAATCGGTCTGTAATTCTCCTTTTTGAGGGGGTCTTTGCCTGGTTTGGGGATCAAGGTAATATTAGCCTCATAGAATGAGTTTGGTAGCTTTCCTTCTGTTTCTATTTTTTGAAATAGCTTTAGGAGAATAGGTATTATTTCTTCTTTGAATGTTTGGTAGAATTCCCCAGGAAAACCGTCTGGGCCTGGAGTTTTATTATTTGGAAGGTTGTTTATCACTGACTCAATTTCTTCATAGTTAATTGGCCTATTTAAGAAATCTATTTCTTCCTGTTTCAGTCTTGGTAGTTTATAGGTTTCCAGGAAGGCCTCCATCTCTTCCAGATTGTTTAGTTTTTTGGCATATAGCTGTTGATAAAAGTTTCTAATAATCCTTGCAATTTCAATGGTGCTGGTCGTGACCTCTCCCTTTTCAGTCATAATTTTAATAATCTCAGTCCTTTCTCTTTGTTTTTGGACAAGTTTTGCCAGTGGTCTATCAATTTTATGGATTCTCTCAAAGAACCAGCTTCTAGTCCTGTTGATCTGCTCTACTGTGGTTCTGGTCTCTAATTCATTGATTTCTGCTCTAATCTTGGTCAACTCCTTCCTTGTCAGTGGGTTAGGCCTGTCCCTCTGTTGCTGTTCCAGTTTCTTGAGGTGAGAATATAGAAACTGCATTTTAGATTTTTCTATTCTTTTGAGTGAGGCTTGGATGGCTATGTATTTCCCCCTTAGGACTGCCTTTGCAGTATCCCATAGGTTTTGGACCGTTGTGTATTCATTCTCGTTGGTCTCCATAAATTGTTTAATTTGTTTTTTGATTTCCTGGTTTATCGAGTCATTCTTGAGCAGGATGGTTCTTAGCCTCCAAGTGTTTGAGTTTCTTCCAGGTTTTTCCTTGTGGTTGAGTTCCAATTTCAGAGCGTTGTGGTCTGAGAATATGCAGGGGATAATTTCAATCTTTTGGTATTGGCTGAGACCTGTTTTGTGTCCCAGAGCATGATCTATTCTTGAGAATGTTCCATGGGCATTTGAATAGAATGAGTATTCTTTGGTTCTGGGGTGTAGTGTTCTATATATATCTATGAGGTCCAACTCGTCGAGTATGGCATTCAAAGCCTTTGATTCTTTGCTTAGTTTTTGCCAGGGTGTTCTGTCTATTTCTGATAGTGGGGTGTTGAGGTCCCCTACTATTACTGTGTTCTTATCTATATGTCTCTTTATTTTGGTTAAGAGTTGGCTTGTGTATCTTGCTGCTCCCCTGTTGGGGGCATATATATTAATAATTGTCATATCCACTTGTTGAATACTTCCTTTAAGAATAATATAGTGCCCTTCTGTATCTCTCTCTATGGCCTCTAGTTTAAAATCCAGTCTATCTGATATGAGAATTGCTACTCCAGCTTTCTTTTGAGGTCCATTTGCGTGGAAGATGGTACTCCATCCCCTTACTCTAAGTCTGAATGCATCTTTGGGTTCAAAATGAGTCTCTTGTAGACAGCAAATGGATGGGTCATGTCTTTTTATCCAATCTGCAACCCTGTGGCGTTTTATGGGAGAGTTTAAGCCATTTAGATTGATAGAGATTATTGACAGATATGATTTTAATGATGCCATTTCTCTTTAAAGTCTTTGTATCGGTTGTGACTTGCTGCTCTGTATCACTCTTGGGGCCTTTTTACCTTTATAGAGCCCCCCTTAATATCTCCTGTAGGGCTGGTTTCGTGGTTACGAAATTGGTTAATGATTGGCGATTTTGGAACGTCTTTATTTCTCCATCAATTCTGAATGACAGCTTTGCTGGATAAAGGATCCTTGGCTGCATGTTTTTCTCTGAAAGAGCTTTAAAAATGCCCCCCCAAGCCTTTCTCTCATTCCAGGTCTCTGTAGACAGGTCTGACGTAATCCTGATACCTTTGCCTTGGTACGTGAGAAATTTCTTTGCCCTGGCCGCTTTCAATACTGTATCCTTGGATCTAATATTTGCGAATTGCACTATGACATGCCGTGGCGTAGGTTTGTCCTGGTTGAGCTTGGATGGGGTCCTCTCTGCCTCTTGGACACGAATGCTTGTTTCCCTTGCTAGATTAGGGAAGTTTTCAGCTACAATTTGTTCAAATATCTCTTCTAGACCTCTGTTTTTCTCCACCCCTTCAGGGATGCCGATGATTCTGACATTGGATCGTTTCATAGAGTCAGTAATCTCCCGTAATCTACATTCGTGGGCGTGGATTTTTTTAAGACCAGCTTCTATTTTCGTTTTTTCTTCTACTAACCCATCCTCCAATTCGCTAACGCGTTCCTCTGCCTCGGTGACCCTGGCCGTCAGAGCCTCTAGTTTTGACTG
>NC_048225.1:76410160-76461666 GCF_002007445.2 Ailuropoda melanoleuca
CTCCTACCCCCCCCCCCGTGCTCCTCCTCCCCCTCCCCCAAGCCAGACATTCAGCACAACCAGCCTTCACCTTTGATCAAGCCAGAGAAACTGCTGACGCTGCCCTGGCGCCACGGGTTTCTACAGCTTAGACGTGTCCCTGCTGCCGCGCTTGCGTACTGCTGAAGCTGCCACCCACCTGCGTGGCCTTGCCTGTGGACACGCTGCAAATACCACATGGCCGACTCATCCCAGTGAACGTAACTGCCAATCACTGTCTAACTCCTCGCCTTGATCACACAGCAGTGACTTCTCGTTTGTTTCTGGATTCAGCTAACCTTTATATATTATCAGTAATCATCAGTGAGAACTAAGTAAACAGAAAGAGCCTGTCTCCATAAGTTACGGGGATTTTTTCTGGATTCATTTGTCTTGACTCTGGCTTTGAGTCCAGAGTTCCATGATATGTACAGGGTCCAGATGTCAATAAACACTAGCAGAGATGTGAGCAACCTGCCTTGGCCTACCACCTGGCACATTGGTGTGTCATGGTTCAAAGATCACTGTGCTAGAATTAAGGAGATCTGGGTTCTGGTCCTCAGTCCATCAGGGCCTGTGACCCTGGACCTCTGTTGCCTCTTCATTACAGTGATGAGACTCTCTTAGCTCTCATTCAGCTGGAGCGAGGAGTTTTTCCAGAGAATTCAAGACTCCAGTTCCCTTCCATTCAGTGACTTCCCATAGAAAGACGCTATCCCTCAAGCAATGTGTCTTCTGGAAAAGATGAATATTAACCAACATTTTTGTTAATAAAATCACATTAGAAGAAGAGGTCAGGATGATGAGGATTTTAAGGAACGCTAATTTAAATTATTTCATAAAATGAAGGTTCCTTTTGAAATGCAAGTACTATCCTAGACTTTTCGTAAGATCATGTTCATTTTTTAAAGATAGAACCGTATGTGTGCCCCTAAAAAGCCTTCCTTTTTAAATATTTATTTATTTATTTAAATTTTAATTCAATTAATTAACATATAATGTATTATTGGTTTCAGAGGTACAGGTCCGTGATTCGTCACTCTTATATAATACCCAGTGCTCAGTACATCACATGCCCCCCTTAATGCCCATCACCCAGTTACCCCATCCTGAGAATTGAATCTTCTTTTCCCTTCAACTCACATTATAACTCCAGACACATTTTATATTCAGTTTTTATTTAATTGGCAATGACTCCTAATACATGAGTTTTGTTTCTAGGTACCTTTTCTGACCTCTTTGGCGAGATTTGTAGGAGCTTAAATCTTGTGCGGGATAAGATGGTTCTATCAAAAGGAATTCTTATGTGAATTTTGAATCTGTTTTGTAAGGACGAAAAAGTCTTTGGTGACCTTTAGATATTTTGAGTTTCTGTAAAAATAGATTCTAAGAAGTCCTTGTTTTTCCCTCTTATTGCACTGTTTTCCAGAGAGCGTTCGCTACCGGCTGCCCATTCTGGGCCCCAGGATCTCCATCTTCCACGGGCTGCTGACGGATACCTACCCAACTCTGCAAGAGACACAACTCTCTTCCTTGCCCGGAAAGGAGCCAACGGGCAAGACAATGAGGTAGTGAGTGGTCGGAGCTCATCACCTTCCAGACTCACAAAGAGAAAATAAGTTAACCAAGCCAGTTTCTGGCATATAAGCCTAATTCCCTCTTGTCACCAAAAAGGTGACTCACTTTTGCCTCCTTGAGAGTTGCTCGATTCTAGCTCTTGCCACTGTCTTCTCACTCACTTTTCCTAAAGACGAGTGGTTTAATTTCCATGATTATAAAGGTTTACTGATTAAAATGGAACATTTTGAGTGTCATTGATTTTTATATGTTTTGAAGATTTTTGACTGTGTTATTATAGACAACATCCTTCTGTTTCTAAGACTTGAATTTTCAGCTCTTCTTCAGGGCAGGGGGCTGGAGATGGCTCCTGGAGGTTTCTCATGAATTCAACCGATTATGAATACAGGAGAGAAATGGAGGTCACCCTCTTGTCCTTATCTCTGTCAGTTAACTGGTAGATGACAGGATACTGTGATGCAAAGGGAAAATGGCAAGAGATTAGTGATTGCAACTCTTGAGGACAGGAAACGTGCCTTGTCTTGCCCCCTTCCTTTAGTGCCCTGTGTATTATCAGATATTCATCCGATCTTTGCTCATTCATATCTAAATCACGTGCTTGTGTTTTGTTCTTCGGTTATTTTGGTTTGAGACTATTTACCTTCGGCTCTGTCTTGGTCCATGTGCCAGTAATGTGAGGGAGACAGAGGAAAACTCTAGCTTGCAAATATTATATTTATAAGCACAAATGCTCCATACCCAGCTTCAGGAGGGTTCCTATAAAAACTTCCCTTCCGTTCTTGAGGATGCAATGGCCTTGTGCAATCCCAGGATCCTGGCTAAATGGACACTGGACCCACATGTAAGAACCAACCTCTGTGCTGACTGTATTTGAAGAATGGGATTCTGGAATCTTTAAAAAATGGCCTGGTACCTAAATTGACCTCTTTTCTTATACACACACACATTTAAAAACTACCCCCCAAAACCAGAAAAACTTGCTCGATTGCCCTATATTTATGGTAGGTTATGATTCTTGGTTTCAGTTCAGTTAGCGTTCAATACCTCCAAAAATAGTATGTACTTCCTCTCAGGGCACACATGTATTATGATCCTGTTTCAAATCATTGCCGAAGGACAGACAAATCAGGGATCAAAATGTTTCTTTCTTATTTTTTGTTTTGCAAATTATTGTATCCAGTAAAAGGATTTGGTGTACCTATACCCCTGAATTAGGGAGAGATACATCCCCAAGCACAATTATTTGGAACTTTTGAGATAATCTGAATATTATATACCTACTCAGATAGAACGCTTCCTAAATGTCAAAAAGTTCCTGCCTGAAGTACAGGGGTATTTCTACAATTTCATCAAAAAGAATAACATTCTGGTGTTTGGCAGTGTTCCGGTGTGGTGACTGAGAATGATGGTCCGTATCAGTGGTTCTCAAGCTTTTTCATCTTAGGAACCTTCTACACTCTTAAACTCGTAAAGACTGAGAGCCCTAAAGATCTTTTATTTTTATTTTTTTAAATTTTTTAATTTTTTCAATTTTTTGAGAGAGAGCGAGCGAGCTGGCGGGGGAGGGGAGGGGAGAGTGAGAGGTAGAGGGGAGGTAGAGAGAATCTGAAACAGGCTCCATGCTCAGTGTGGAGCCCCAATGCAGGGCTCAATCTCATGACCCTGAGATCATGACCTGAGCCAAAATCAAGAGTCAGATGCTTAACTGACTGAGCCATCCAGGTGTCCCCCTAAAGATCTTTTGAAAAATGTGGGTTATATCTATTGATATTTATCACATTAGAAATTAAAATGGAGAAACTTTTAAACACAGTAATTCACAAGCACACCTTCCAGTAGCTGTCAAAGCGATGACATTACCACATGTCATATAACCCCTGGAAGACTCCACTGTAGCCTTGGGAGAGAAGAAAAGTAACAAGGCAAATAACATCCTAGTATTATTATGAAAATAATTTTGACCTCACAGACACCCCAGAAAGAATTTCAGAGACCCCCGGGGTCCCCAGACTATCCTTTGAGAACTTCTGGTATACATGATATACCCTTCCATCCCTGGCCTTGCAGGGAAAGGGATGCTGGGATGTTTTAACTCACCCACCCAAGTACTCTGGTCTCATGCCAGAGGTCTTCAGGAGAAGGCAGCAGCAGGTTTTCCAAGTGTGGTTATATTAACTTTTGGCATCCCTTGCCTCCCTTTACTCACATTATTTATTTAACAACCTTAATTTGGTTTCTCAAATAGTGTCCTGGTGAGACTAGAGTAAGTTGACCAGTTGGCACAAGAACTCTCATTCCCTCTGAACTCCATTTCTCTCTATGGATGCTTGTTAGTTTATTTGCCTTTGATTAGTATGAACTCATTTCCCAGAATCTCAGGGGTAAACCTGGACCCATTGTGACCTTAGCTTACTAGTGATGTCCCATCAGCAGCTTTGTTGAACAGTTAGCTAGCTGGCAAATTTTCTTTTTACTTTACTCTTGCAACCACATCCTGGAGACTAGTGGCCCTGGGGGTGGAGGTTGGGAAGTCCAGCTCTTGACGGCCTTCTCCACGTGGCCACCCCAATGCCACCATTTCAGTTTAAACTTGCAAAGAGATCTATGTGGATGCTGCCTGATTTTTTCACCATTAGTAATATTTATAAGAAATCATCTTAAGCACACGGAACTTTGTTTCTCTGTGTACTATGGGGGTCAAATGGTTGCCTCTGCCATCATCTTGATGCCATCTTTTCTGTGCTGAGATGGATCCTTGGAGATAATAAAGTGGACTTGTCACTTATTACTTTACCTACTGCATGTTCCTAAGCTTCATCCAAAAACCTCTCATAAATGGGCCCAGACAATCTTTTCACTCATCATGTTACTCCTGGTTCAAAGTCATGTAGAGTTCAGATTAATTTTTTTTAAAGATTTTATTTATTTATTTGACAGAGAGAGAGAGCAAGCGGGAGGGAGCAGCAGGCAGAAGGAGAGGAAAAGCAGGCACCCCACTGAGCAGGAAGCCCGATGCGATGCGGAACTCGATCCCAGGACCCTGAGACCATGACCCGAGCCGAGCCCATGGCAGATGCTCAACCGACTGAGCCACCCAGGCGCCCCCCAGATTAATTTTTTTAAGGGATAATCTTTGGTAGATTTTTTTTAATTCAAACTGTTTTAAAAAATAAATGACTCTTGTTATAATAAAAATTCATAGACAACTCTTCCATCCTCCTTCATCCTAACGGGGAACTTAAAAACCAATCAATCATACAATTCCTTTCCCTCCAGAATGGAGAGAAGTGCTGTATTGAGGAAAATCCATGCTGGATCTTTAAAAAAGAAATCAGGCATCTATCACAAGGCCGTTGTTACTTCTGGTCCCCAGTTCAACCTTGCAAGGTTCTGCAGGCCTTTATTGCCATGTGCTCTGCTCAGGGACACCCATCTCTGTCCTGGCCCCTGACTGTCAAATCTCATGGTTTTACACATCAGAGACACCCAGCTTCCTGCATATGTCCAAGAACCAAGAACTCCAAATAATAGAAGTGGAGCAGAGTCAGCAGAACTGCCTTGTCCCTACCCTAAGGCATCCCCTGTTTGGAACGTTCTGTTCAGGTGTAGTTACTCCTGTTGAAGGAGGTCTTAGGGATGAGGAGGTATTGTCCAATAGAATCTAGAAGATTTCCAAGAAAAGGAGGAAGCACAGAATTTTTTTCTAATATTAATAAACCTATAAACTAAAACCTTAAGAATCAAGATAATTAGAAAATTTAGAAATGGATAATATTTAACCTCTAGAGAAAACAGGGATGATCAACCATGTCCCCCTCAAGCCCACCCTTAATTTAGCACTTTGTATAGTCCCTGTTTCATACATGTAATTCTTATCTCTCTAGAAAAATGTCTAACTTAATGAGAATGAGAATGATACCTCGTGTTGAGCCAGCTCCATATCCGCATACGGTGGCTCCGTATCTTCACAGGAGCGACCCGGATGCACACCTGAAAGAACTTAGGAGAAAAGTCCATTCCTAGGTTTCTCAAGCAATGCGAAAAAACAGAGAAGCCAAGTCCCCTGTATTGGGGGCAGTGAGGGTGCAAAGAGTTTAGGTATTAGGAATTTATTTCAACTGGAGAAATAACACACATACACATACACGAAAAGCGCGTGGACAGGCCAAAATGTAAAGAAGCATGAGTTACTCTCCGCTCTAAATCCCCAGTGATCTCAGCAGTAGGGTTTTTTGTAGCACCAACCACTGAGTTCTCTGGACAGGAACAAAGATGCAGTTGTGTGACCTCGTCAGTAAAGTTGGCCAGAGGAGAAATAGCCATATTTACCCTCACAGAATGTTATCTCCCCCTTGCAAAGTCTTTGGCGAGGCATTTTACTGCCTGGCCAGTAAAGTGCAGAATAGTGAAATTAGGCATTGGCAGATGTTGGCTGTTTAGAGGAACACTTGTTCCTAGACCCCTTGGGATTGGACTCCACTCCATCCTGTGTAACAGAGAGCGCCCTATGGGTCACACAGCCAAGAGTCAGGAAACCCTTGCTTCCTAGACTCTCACATTGAGAAAATCGGGCAAAGAGTAAGATGTGCATGAAACAACAAGATATTGGTTAACATTAGTTGTCTCTGGGGCGCCTGGGTGGCACAGCGGTTAAGCGTCTGCCTTTGGCTCAGGGCGTGATCCCGGCGTTGTGGGATCGAGCCCCACATCAGGCTCCTTCGCTGTGAGCCTGCTTCTTCCTCTCCCACTCCCCCTGCCTGTGTTCCCTCTCTCGCTGGCAGTCTCTATCTCTGTCAAATAAATAAATAAATAAAAATCTTTAAAAAAAAAAAACATTAGTTGTCTCTGAGGAGTGGAACTGAATGGTTGGAAGACAGAAATTGGCAGAGGGAGGGGACATTTCATAGTATTTCCTTATCTGTTCTTTGAATGTTAAACTGCATGAAGGTTTCACTGACTCAGAAACAAAACAAGACCAAACAAACAAATAAACAAAAACTTTAAAAAGTCACCGGGGGCTACCTAGCTTTGGGATTGTCAACCTGATAAACTATCAACATAGTTACTTGTCCTCATGAACACAGACAACGCAGTCCTTGAATACGGTGAAGTTTAGGCAAGCATCCACACAAAGATGAATTTTATCTCTGGCCCTTGGAAATGCTGCCCTTGGAATGCTGCTGGCAAATAGAAACCCGTGCTTCAGCTCAGGAAGCATTTTAAACTTTTCAAGGCAGTTTCACTTGTTTTTCCTCTCTCTTTGTCTCAGACTTACCATTGTTCTTTTACCATGAAACAGGAGTGATTAATGGGGCGCACAATGCTCTCCATTTAACAAACACAGTCCTTCTCTGGCATCTTTACAAAAGTTCTTCGTTTTATTGTAACAAGTGTATCTGGTTCTTTTTCATGAAGCCGCCTACGCAGGGCTAGTCTGTTTTGCACAAAACTCTTGAAGTATTTGATGACATCGCCCATGTTCCTCTTAATCTTTTTTAAACTTATGATCCCCAGGCTCTATGGCCAATATGACATGGCCCAGTTACCCTCTCTAGACCCACCCCCAGTGCCACTCAAAACAAGGCACCTAGAGGGAATCGGAAACTCCAGATGTGCCCGGCCAGATGTGACTGTGGGACTCACCCTCCCGCCTTCTGGATTACCTGCTTCCAGAAATGTAGATTAACTGGAAATTCGTTTTCCAGGCAGCAGTGTCACCTCATTCTCTCACCTTAAGTTGGCACTACCTAAAGCTTTTTTGTCCTTTTGGTGAGAATTGCTGTTCTAACAGCTTTCCTCAGGCTATTAATTTGCTAAAACCTGAACGCACGACCCTATCTTCCTCCTTATTAAGGTTCTTTAGCCGGATTCCAGCCAGTGACCATCTTTCTGAATCTAGGTTCCAGCAATCATTAGTCCTCCCAAATTTGATGATCTGGTCTTCTTGTCTTCCTCTCAGTTTTTGTAAGTAACAGGGCCAGGGACCAAGCCCCAAAGCACAGCTCGAGAGTCCTCCCTTTAGGTCTGGGATCCCCAAGGGCCTCTTCCTTCATCTATATTTTATTATGCAAACTTTCAAATAGACAGACAAACAGAAATAATACCTCAAAGAACACCCATGTCTCCTCCACCTAGAGTCTGCAGTTGTCAGTATTTTGCCACATTTCCTCTATCTACAAATTGTTTGGCCGAATCATTTTAAAATAAAGACATAATGACATTTTACCACTAAATAGTTCAGCATGCAGCTCCAAAATTAAAAAAAAAATCTCCTTCAAAGGATAATTCCATTATCACACATAACAAAAAATGAATAAAAATTCCTTATTTTTTTAATAATATTTTTTTATTTTATTATGTTAGTCACCATACAGTACATCCCTAGTTTTTGATGTGAAGTTCCGTGATTCATTACTTGCATGTAACACCCAGTGCACCATGCAATACGTGCCCTCCTTAATACCCATCACCAGCCTATCCCATTCCCCCACCCCCTCCCCTCCGAAGCCCTCAAAAATTCCTTATTTTTATCTCCATTCAGTCCAT
This sequence comes from Ailuropoda melanoleuca, assembly GCF_002007445.2. Lineage (NCBI taxonomy): Eukaryota > Metazoa > Chordata > Mammalia > Carnivora > Ursidae > Ailuropoda > Ailuropoda melanoleuca. Next base: position 76,418,303 of record NC_048225.1, read on the forward strand.
ATTCAACTTCCCCAATTTGTCCCCAACATGTCTACTATGGCTGGTTTGCTCAAAGCCAAATAAAATCAAGCATGATGCTTTGCATTTTTGCCTCTTTTAATCTAAGCACATTGTACCCCAACTTTCTTTTTCAAGACATTGATCTGTTGCAGACCAAGATAATCATTTTGTAGATAGCCAAAACCTCTTTAAAAACTACCCCTCTTCATATTGTTCGTTTCAACTACTGCTATCAAGGGCCACTGACTGAGTAATTATTAATTTTTCTTTTTTGTTCATCAAATTTATATGTAACTAGCGATTAGAGCTTCTGATAAGCATGAGATAACAATCTTACTGTATTGAACTGGTGCGATTGCAGAGATAAACCCAGGATTGTGATGTTTTGTAATTGCGTCATTTTGGTCGTTACTTAACCTTTATGTGTCTGGGTTTCTTGTGTCGTATAATGAGGATAAATATGTCTGTCTCCGTAAGAGCAGCACATGTACTAAAATTAGAAGGATGGAGAGAAGATTAGTCTGGCCCCTGCATGAGAATGACATGCAAATTCGTGAAGTGTCCCGCATTTGTTAAGCTAAGCTCATCTGTGTATTTATTAGAAATTGAAAAATGTCCCTGCATAAGAGTTTTCTAATTTATATTACCACTACGAATACATGCAAGTGCCTGTTACCCTCAGCCTCAACAATGACTGCAGTAAGTTTTACTTTTAAACTAATTTTAGAGATGAAAAATATCGCTGTACAATTGTAATTTGTATTTCTCTAATTATGAGACTGCATTTGTTTTCATATGTTTAAGGATTATTCCTATATATTTTCGTGATTGTTTAGCTTTTAAACCTATTTTGCTATCATGACCCATTAATTTTTAAAGATTAGATACTTCATTATCCAAATGGGGAAAAAAAAAATCTTACATGAAATGCTACAACTGCACTCAAGGTTTCCACCTGGTCTCTGACCATAGGAGCAAACACATATTTTCATTTAACATTTGGAAATCTGATAAACTAGCATTTATCAAACCCATACTGGATGCTGGTAGAGAGGGCGACTGAATGAGCTTTTACTGTGTCCCCTACCCCATGCTCAACACAGTTAGTGAGTCCACATTTCATCTTTACAATAACCTTTCAATATGGGTAGGGTTGTTACCTCCAAACATGAGGGAGGAAAGTGGGTCTCACAAAGGCTAAATAACTTGCCTAAGTTTGTTCTTTGGAACTAGAATTTTCTGAGCACATAGCTGTAACTCCTTCTACTATTCTACTTTCCCTCTAATTATGAAACAGTGTCCCTTTCCTGGTCAACATAATATCTAAGATTTCCAATCAACCAATCACCTCAACCTTGTTAAAGGTTGTGTTCAAAATAGCAGTTCTCTCCATGGAGTCCTCTGCCATCTGAGGGATAAAACTGGCTGCAAACCAAACAAAGCCAAGCCTCACCTTGTTGGGTTTTCCCAGGATGGGAAATGACGTGCACTGGCTCCAGTCAGAGGCCTCTCTCCTCTCAGCCTGTGAGACACTCTAGGTTATTGGAACGTGTCATAGCTTTGGAATGAAAGAGCAGGCAGGAGCCAGCTCCTGGCATGAAGCTTCCCACCAGTTTAGACAAGGCTTGAAAGGTGGATGGTAGAGGGTGGGAAGGAGGCTAAACCCAAGAGTGTGGCAAAGTCAGTGAACAAGTCTTACACCTGTCAGCCTTAGAGTTTTGGTCAGCAATTGGGGCCCTAACAAAGTGGAGGAGTGCATTAGTAGAGAGGAAGGTAAAGATGTGTGTGTGGAGAGGGAAGGAGGTACCTGGAAATGTCAAGGCCAGGTATACATCATCTTGGAAGTCTGGTTATCTGTGTAAAGCCCAGTCACTGGACAAGATGCAAGGGGCTACCTGAGGAAGCGAGTCTGGCCAGAGCAAAACTGGGAGACCTAGGGATTCTCAGTGGAGCCATATCATGATCTATGGGGAGAGATTACACGAGTCAACAGGGTAATTTATTAAAGAACTGACAAGTTAGAAATGTAGCAGTGTTGGTTTTCAAATGAGTTAGTGTTCAGCAAGAAGGTATCTCAGCCCAACCCAACAACTGCTTTCATTCATTCGTTCATCAATATTTAAATTCCTATTATGTACCGGACACTATACTTTATGGAAGCCTTACAAAAATGATTTATAGATAAATATTTTTCTGCTGGAACTCACAGTCTAATGAGAGAGACAGACATGAAACCAAAGCATTACAACACCGTATGGTAAGTGTGATCATAAAGGTACGTATAAAATACCAGCTATGCCATGACTTGGCTCCGCAACCCTTGCTCAGTAGGCTGGAGAAAAGCATGATCAGAACTGGGTCTGAGAAACAAACAGCTAAATGGGAGGAGGAAAGGAGACCAGTTGGAAAGAGACCAGGTAATAATCCAGGCAAGGTTGGGGAATCTTGTTAACTTCTAGCTGAATATACGGTCAGACCCTGTGTAGAGAGACCTGGACTGGAGTTTCATTTCTAAAAGTCAACAGTCTGAAGGTGGTATTTGAAGCTATGGATACCAATGAGATAAGTCAAGGAGGTGGTGTTGTACTGTAGTGTGTAAAGAGAGGGATCCAAGGGGCAGGTTTGGAATATAAGAGTATAAGAAAGAAAAGGTTTCAGGTTAAACTGAGAAGAATCCAGGAGAAAGTCTCCCAGGAACCAAGGGCAGAGTTTTAGGAAATAGGAGGTTACCAATGGGGTCAAATACCACAGGGAAGTCAAGCAGAAAAGTAGTGAAAAGAAGTTACCAGATACAACTAAGATGTTAGGGGTAAGCTTAGTCAGAGTACAAGGGGTTCAAAAAGAATTGGGATTACAGAGTTGAAGAAAGAAGGAAGTTTGGTGATAAAGAGGAGAGGCAAGGATGAAGAAAAGAGACCTCTCATGTGGGAGGGAAGGGAGCCTGGGAAGCCAAGCCCATGGACACCTAAGGATTCTCCCGAAGAGAAGTCCCCCCCAGCTTGGGGCAGTCCTCCAAGGTCCCTCCCTTTGCCTGTTCGAATCCTCCTTGCACATCAGCTCCTCTCCTTCCTGACCCACCTGGCTTCCCGTCTTGGCTCCCGCTTCTAGTGTCTCTACCTGTTTGCTTTGGGCCTAATGACTGGGCCTCCTCAGCACTGTGAACACAGACCTGAGCCCCCAGAACACCCCTGGCAGTGCCAACAGTGACCCATCACTTACGCATTCATCGCACACATATTTGTTATACCCCTAGTATGAGTCGGGTACTATTCTTGGCACTGGAAGACACTGATGAAGAGAAAGTCAAAGTTCCTGATCTTACTGGAATTTACCTATAGTAGGGGAGATAAAGAATAAAGAAATGATGGGCAAGGGTCCCCAGGCACCTTCTCCTTAGGAGAAGAACTTGAGCCCCCCCACACTGAACCGTACGTATTTCAGTGTAAACTCTTGGGGCCACTGTCCTAGCTGTGCTTGGGCCTTTGATATGCTGCCCTAAGGTACAAGGTCTCACTGGTGTCATACCACATCTTCAGACATTCAGACCCCAAATGGTAATCAATAATCACAGTACTCCGTCAGTTGAGTCAGATTCTGATTCCTTTCTGAATGATTGTAGGTGGAACTAGTCTCTTCATTTGTCCCCATGTCCCTTTTCAGTGGCTTTCTCCCTCTGTGCCACCCTCATTCCACAAACCCACCTTATATTACATTCCCAAAGTGCTAGGCTTTCTTATTAATTACTAGATGTTACTCAATCTAGACAGCCATCAGTTAAAAATGTGCCATTATTTTATATACCAATTAAGAAAAAATGCCCAAGACGAGGAGTTGAGACACCAAAGGGCTATACCTTCCCTGCAGAGGTAAATGAGAAATAAACTCACCACACAGGGAGAAACAGCAAAAAAATCTGGCGTGTTTCCGTCTTGGCAGTGGTGGAGAAAGGGTGAGAAACATCTCATCTGAGAAGTTACAATCATACAAGTGGCCAAAGTTCACATGACTAGAGTGGCCCAAACACTCTCCATCTGAGAACTTAATTTGAAGTGACATCAGGGTGACTGGCAGAAGCAAAGGTAAATCTTCAGAACCAAGGTTCACAATGCCCGTATGATGGCCTACCTACTCTAGCAATAGTCAAAGTCTGCGTTTCTAATGCAACCAAAGGACACCAGGCATCTGGTAGACTTCCTTGCATAGAGATTTGGCCTATAGTCTATTTCTTGTGAGTTTAAATTATAAAGACAATATTTTGTATACTGTGACCACTTCAAAATTACAGGTAGAGGGGTGCCTGGGTGGCTCAGATGGTTAAACAACCAACTCTTGATTTCAGCTCAGGTCATGATCTCAGGGTCATGAGATCAAGCCCTGCATTGGGCTCCGCAGTCAACATGGAGTCTGCTTGTCCCTCTCCCTTGACCTCTGCCTCTCTCCCTGCTCGCTCTCTTTCTCTAAAATAAAACAAAAAACAAGACAAAACAAAATAAAATAAAATAAAAATCGTTTAAAAAATTACAGATGGAGAAATTAGGGATACCTGGATGGCTCAGTTGGTTAAGCATCTGCCTTCAACTCAGGTCATAATCTCGGGGTCCTGGGATCAAGCCCCTCGTCAAACCCTGGACTCAGCGGGGAGTCTGCTTCTCTCTCTCCCTCTGCCACTCCCTCTGCTCATGCTTGCTCTCTCTTTCTCTCAAATAAATAAAATTTTTATAGATGGAGAAATTAGGGTTTATATAACACATTAACCATGGCACTGGGATGCTGTTCAGTGCTCCACGAAGCCATCTCTTTTTCCCTGAAAGATCAGAACCTGAGTGGCATCTTGGGCTCTTTCCGAAATGAGGTATGGCTCAATGGTATCATGCGGGCTTCTGCAGGTATGAATATAAGCTGCTGGGGCCAGGAGTCTGAATTATTGACGGAACCTCGCTAGAGACTAATTCTGGGCTCTACAACTAGAAGTTATGGATGCTGGCACAGGTTTTGAGAGGAACTATAAAAGCTGTTGTAAAACAGAAACTGGGCAGAAAGGGTCAAATTCTAAGTTCTCCTGCTAGAAGGAACCCCAGAAACCATCTAGTCCGGTTCTTTGGGCCATCTGGCAGGGCTGCTATCTCGTTAGGTCTTTGCATGGTTCAACCTTTTGTGTAACTCAAGTCTTTGTTTAAATGCCACCTCTTCAGGGAAGACCACCTTGGCTACCTCATCTATAATAGCCTGCTACAGTAATTCAGGATGTTGAACCCTTTATTTTGCTTCTTTTAGTCATAATAATTATTGCTATCCAATACCATCTGAAATAATTAGTTAATTGTGAATTTGGTTTTTTTTTTTTTTTCTGTCTTCTCCCATTAGAACACAGGGACAGGGTTCATTCTGTAAACCCAGAGTCCGAATAGTACCCAGCCCAAAACGGAAACTCAAAAATATTTGTTGAATGACTGAATAGTGAATGAAACAATGAAGAAAATAAGGACAATGGCTGTAATTATTTAAATCTCAGATAAAGGAAATTCCATATCAGGTTTAGACTAGTTAGACTAGATTTTAATTTATTTTCACTGAGGACCTAGTTGTAATATTTCTGTATCCCAGTCTTTAGCATAGTACCTGTCTTATATAAGGCTCTCAGTAAATGTCTGCTGGATGAAAGAATACACATCATATGCCCCTTAATGATGAGCTGCTTTAATTCTCTGGAAAAGGAATTCTCTCTTAACATCCGGGAACAATGATATATGTGACACTATTAACCAAAAAAAAAAAAAAAAAAAAAGGTTGGGAAATACAAATAGATTTTATTTTATTTTTTTTTAAAGATTTTATTTATTTATTTGACAGAGATAGAGACAGCCAGCAAGAGAGGGAACACAAGCAAGGGGAGCGGGAGAGGAAGAAGCAGGCTCACAGCAGAGGAGCCTGATGTGGGGCTCGATCCCATAACACCGGGATCATGCCCTGAGCCGAAGGCAGATGCCCAACCGCTGTGCCACCCAGGCGCCCCACAAATAGATTTTAGATGATACGAAAAAGAATTAAAGATGTAAAAAAATAGTTTAAAAATGAGAAGTGGGAGATCATCAAGCCTGAGAACAGAATGCAGGAGGATTTTTAAGGAAAACGGAGAGGTTCAGGATGTTATGATTGTCCACGCTCTTCCGATCTCCTTTGTTAAAATCTTCTGAGGGCTTTGCAACTAAGAGCACTTTCTCCTTGGTTGGAGTGCCTGTGATGGGCACCCAGAATGAGGGATAAGCCAAATGGCCTTTCCAACTTCTTCAAGCCTTAGAGTAGAATCTGGAAGCTGAAAAACTGCACATTCATCATTCAGCCAGCATTTACATAAAGGGCCTGCTAAATTCCAGGGAATAGTCAAGATCCTTTTAATGGCAAGCGACAAAAACTCAATTTATACCTTAAAAAAAATGGGAGAACACTTGAAGGATCCTGGGTTTTCTCCCAGAGCAACCAAGCCACAAGAAGGACAAGAATGCAGCAGACTTCAGGAACCATTAAAACCAGGGACCTAATACAGCGTGGACTCTCTCTCCATCTCTTCCTTACTGGGGGTTGTCTGTTACCTTCTCCTGTTACAGCCCATCTATTTCCATGTGGTGGAAAACCTGACTATGAACATCTTCCAATATTTACCTTTATAGCTTTCAGCCAATGTAGTTCCAAGCCTCAAAATCCAGGACAAGGCACCTAGCCCAACTTGGAAAGGAATCTTATCATCAAGCAATCAGTTATGACCATCGGGATGAGATTAAGTAAGAACTCCATAAAGATGAAGTGGTGGGGAAAGAGAGACACGATTTTCAAGGGTTGTGGGTGGGGCCGAGCAGGCAACACCATACACGCTCATTATGTCCTGGCGCTGTATTAGACACTGGTTAGCCACTGGTGAGACAAAGATGACTAAACCTTAATACCTGAAAAACCTGGTGTCGTCAACTGCCTCATGACACAAAAATGCTGTCAGCGATCTCCTCAGAGAGTCTGAATGCAGTGCTGTGTCTGGGAGCAGCTGAAACTGGCCTCTCTTTGAGAAGGCTGCCCCCATTTTCTTTGTAAAAGGCACATGCCGTCTTTAGAGTTCAGAAGGTTGACGTGTCACTTAGAGTTAGTGATGACCTCGGAGCTGAAGGCAAGAGTTGAGGAACTGGTTTGTCCACTCTTGGTAGTCTGGAAAAGAGACCAATAAGACAGCACTGGGGATGACCAGGATGAAGTAGGAAATAAGCAGAATAGACGGACAGAAGGAGAGAAAGAAAAGAAAGAGAGGAAACAAGAGAAGAGTGTCGTTAATGGAGTTAATGAAAAATTAATGTAAAGTGAATTTGACATTAATGTAAACTGAATCTCACAGCTCTCCATGTCTTCCTCCATTTAGGAATGAGAACGATAGGCTCTCCCGAACAATTCTGAGAGGGTAAAGCTTTTTGATCTGGGACTCTCTGACCACAGACTGTCCCTTCTGCTCTGAGGTGTGTCTGCCCAGCATTTCCCCCAGAGCGGTACCTGGTGGAAAAGGGGGTGTGAGACTGAATGAGCTCTTCATGCCTAGCTTTGTTTCCATGACAACTGATCCTCAAGCATTGCATTTGGGCACTTATAACGTACACTTTCCCAAGGAGAATTTGAACGTTTGGAAAAGGGATGGAATTGCCTTAGGGTCACATAGCTTTTCAGAGATTTTCCAAAGGGCTGGCATTTCTTTTAGAGATATTTCTGTGTTTAATGCTTAAAGTGATAGTGATTCTTTTCTGATGACTTGAAATCAAAACTTTTCACCTTTCCCTTTAGAAAATGGCCACAGCCTGGGGTGCCTGGCTGGCTCAGTCCAAAGAGCATGTGACTCTTTTTCTTTTTTTTAAGATTTTATTTATTTATTTTTGCAAGAGAGGGGATAGGGGTAGCGGGGGGCTGGGGTGACAGGGCAGAGGAAGAGGCAGACCCCCCACTGAGCAGGGAGCCCTAAGCAGGAACCCGTCCTAGGACCCCAGGGTCATGCAAAGGCAGTCACTGCTCAACCGACTGAGCCACCCAGGCGCCTGAGCATATGACTCTCGATCTCAGGGTTATGAGTTTAAGCCCCACGTTGGGTGTAGAGATTACTATAAATAAATAAATAAATAAATAAATAAATAAATAAATAAATAAAATATAAATTTAACTAAATTTAAAAAAAAGAAAAAACAAAATGGTCATAGCCCAGTAACTCTCAAATAGGCCTATAACAACATCACAGGCTAGAGTGTACCTAGTCACTTGTTAGTCAAATGGGAGAGTTAAATAATGAATTGGTGAGAACTGGTTCAGCCAGACGACCCATGTCAGGAGCCATCTCTCATCTCCCTGGACTAGAGTGGCTGTCTAGAACTGGACCATTTCAGGGAAAGGAGTGTCTTAGGATTTCCTACAAGTCAAAAGATGCATGTGGCAAGAGTCGCGGAGGAGATGGAGGTGTTCAGGGAGATTAAGATGATAAACACGGACATTGTAAAAGTATTGGTGACTGACTAGGCAACTCCATTAGGCATGAAGGAGGAAACCATGACTTAACCATCCCTCCATAGCTAACTGGCATGGAGCCTGGCACGTAGCAGGTGCTTTTAAGTTTGGGTTGATGACAGAATAAAAGTGACATTTGATTATTTGCAAGCATATCTCAGGAGCTATGCATAATCTGGGGCTTCTTCAAGGTGTAAGATTGGCCTTCTAGGAATGAAAGACATTCCTCTTTTTACTCCTTTAACTATCCCTCATCTAACTCTGATTTGATTTTTCCTAATTGTACTCCTTGTTAACTAGGAATTTGGTTCCGAAAGAACTGGCTCCAAGTGAAATAAATAGAGACAAGGAGGAGTAACTCATCCTGGGATCTAGAAACTGAGCATAGTAGGAATTCCTGGGGATTCCCAGCCAAGCTCGAAAGTGAAACAAAGGGAAATGTCTTGCAGAGTTATCTTCACTGAGGAGCCACTTGATCACTGTGGAAAGGCCAGAACACTCTAGTCAACATGAACTTCTCTGTGCATTCCTTCCAATTTGTAAACTCCCTAGACCTTATATAATTGCAATCTGGGGTATTTCAAAAAGCGAGACCTCTTGTGTATGCATGGTAATTGCTGGGGTAAACTGGCTTAAAATTGAGAAACAACCAGAAAAAGATAAGCAATGAGAATGACATTACATTTGTGCTTGAGAAACAACAACGTAAGATATGTCTGTAGCTTAGTGGTGGAGAGCAGAGTCTCTGGTGGTGACCTGGCTGGGTTTGTATCCTGACACTACACCTTACTGTTGCTATGTGGCTTTGGGCAAAGCTGTTGTGAGATTGACATACATCATACAAGAAAAATGCCCCAAACTTGCCTGACACATCATCAGTGGTCAACAACTATTGACTAATCTTACTATTCTTATTTAAAAATGCTTTTTTTTTTTTAAAAGATTTTATTTATTTATTTGACAGAGAGAGAGACAGCTAGCGAGAGACGGAACACAAGCAGGGGGAGTGGGAGAGGAAGAAGCAGGCTCATAGCAGAGGAGCCTGATGTGGGGCTCGAACCCACAACGCCAGGATCACGCCCTGAGCCGAAGGCAGACGCTTAACCGCTGTGCCACCCAGGCGCCCCTAAAAATGCTTTCTAAGTCACAACTCTAATAAGGCCATCCACCTGCCTAAAATACTTCAATAGTTCCTTGTTATTTCCCTAGCTAAACTGCGAGTTCTTTAGCACGTCCTACATTTCAGAACATTCCAGGGCTGGCCTCTAATTAGTTATCTCCTGCCATTGCTCCCTGATCAAATCCTAAGCTCCAGCTCTACTTAGAACTCCTCGAAGAATTTTGCTCTCTTATGTCTCTATACGTGCTCTCTTTCTTCTGCTTGAAATACTGTTTCCCCACTCACTTGCCTAGATAATGTGTATTTGTCCCTAAATTAGCCCAGATATCACCTCTTCCAGGAAGCTCTCCCTAACATGATTAGGGTGGCTTAGGAACCCCTTCCGTATGCTCTTATATACCCAAGTTCTACTGTATCCTGTTTCCTAACACATTCTGCTGGCATTCTTTCCTTTTCTTTCTCCCCCATGGACTCTATGCTCCTTGAGGAGAAGAAATGGCATCTTCTTCCTCAATGTATGTATCTCCAGCATGTATCACACAGAAGGTATTCAAAAAATGTTTGCTGTCTTTAGAATAGAGGGGGCTTAAAAATGAAATACCCTAGAAAGATCAGCAAAGATAAAGAACTGAATCCATGAAAGATGGAAATAGAGGGGAAAAAATCTGTAATTCCCTTACCTCTCACCCCATTTCCATAACCTCACACTTCAGGGCCGGGGGTTCTCCTTTATCATTTTCCATTCTCAAGTTCCCCTTAAGAGAATGTCAGGGGTCACATTCTCTGGTGACCCAGGTCTTTGAGGCTGTTACCTGATCCTGCTTCATTTCCTGTGAGCAACCGCAGTCCCAGCTCTGATCCTCAACAGGGAATTCTGAGCAGTCACAGTTTCAGGTCTTTTTAAGCTGATTATGGTTCTTAGAAGTAAGGAATCCAAGGCTTTCCATAATCTAGACAATGCAGGCCCTGTCTTTTAAACTAGCCCGTACTGGATAAGTAATAACTAATTGCCTTTACATTTTCTAAGAATGCTAGGGGGCCACAGTTAATCCTTTAAATGTTCCTGTGGTTAGAAATGCCATCCTGTTGCACCCTGATCAGGAAAGTGATAGCTCAAGGTCATTCAGCAGAACCAGGAGGTCAGACTGGCTTCAGCCACAGGCAAACGAGGCTCACGTAACTCAAATCAGTCTATTTTTCCATTTGACATTGTTCATTCTGGACATAGCCATGGAATTAAAATTGGAGCAGGGGCAAGCTAATGATGAGAAAATCATGTATTTGAACAAGATTTAAAACTAAACAAAAGATAAGTTCATTTATGAAATCCCTATGACTCTGTTCCAGCAATCTGAAAGGCCCTACCAAAAGCAAATGCCGAGTTACCCAAGGGAATTTCCGTAACTATGTTCTTTTGTTTGGCCTGAAACCCCCGAAGGATCCAGGGTAAAAGTTAGGAAAAGAGATAGAGGAAGAAAAATATTTCTAATGAGTCAGGGGCTTGATTTGTTTCTGTCATTTAGTAAAGATTTCATTTTGAGATGAACCGTTCACAAGCTTCTGAAATACCTTTCTTCAGATGTTTGATCACGACAAGTGGGAGAGACTTCAGAATATTTCAATCTCAAGTGCAAATAGACAAAACTTTTCACCTGTCTTAGCAGTAAGCAGAAGAATGGTCAGGGAGTGGCTCAAAGTTAATGAGGTCTCTCTGCTCCAGAGATCATGCATCACCCATTATTAGAGCTCTAACACCTACTGCAAGATCTGTCATTTAGTCGGTGCTCACCAAGTTTGGCTGAAAAAATTGTGAATGCATGCCATGTCTAGTGAAGGAATCATGGGCTTTTATTTTTAGTTCTCAAAGGGAAAAAAAAAAAAGCCCTGATTTATAACATCTGCCAATTGCTGCGGTGTAAATACTCCAAGCCTGGCCATTTTAAAGCTTAACAACAGGCTCATTAGTTTTCTAAAAATTTAACAATCGGCCCTTGTGACCAGTAGGAGTTGACCCCAGCACATGTGGGGTGGTATATTCTTGGCCCTCTTTGTACACACAAGCAGGGTGGTACTGAGTATTTTCAATATATTTAGCTTTCTGAGGGTCAAAGGGGGTCATGGATAAAGTTGGAGGTGGCTTGGAAACAGATACTCTGGAATATGATGCAAGGCCTCTTGCAGAGAAAAGCACATCAGTGGTGTCCTGTGGAAACTGCCAAGGGCAGAATAGTTTTTGTCTCTAGTTTACCATGAAAAATTGAGGAAGCACTTATAGGCCCCTCCTCTGCATGCTGCATGCCTCTTCCTCTAAGCAAAGGGGAAAGAAACGTCTTCCACAAGGCTAAGGTTCATGAGAACGGGTAAGAAACCTTAATCCGGGTACGAGTGTGCTCAAATTGGAGTTACCATGTTAAGATGTCTTTGTAATGTGGAGAATAGACCAAAGAAGGTTATTTCTTATTACCTAAACACTGTATCGATACCAGGAATACCTTTTGTGTGTATTTGGTAATAAGAATTCTTTTTAAGACGAGTAGATCACTGTTTCCATTCTCCCACAATTTACATCGCTCGTGTAGTTTTTGTCAAAAGTTTCTCCATTTCTCGTGTTACTAAATTAATAGGGTTTCTTGCTCATGAGTGCTTAGGATGAGTGTTCTGTGATATATGTTTGTTAGAGACACGCATGTTCAGCCGATGTGACTCCTTTCAGCCAATACATTTCTCCACCATCCACTGGACGGATCTAGAGCTTGACACAGGGGTTTTGGTTATGGAGCGCAGAAATGCACCTGGGCTCACATTCCACCTGAAGCGCATGTACTTCCTACCCCGTCTTGTCCTGTCTGGGAGGTGGGAGCCTTGGATGGGGTGGGGGAAAGGTGAGAGCCAAGCCAGCAGGACTCTTTTAAGGCGCACGCCTCCCCTACCACACAAACAGGCATCATATAGAAGACAGGTCTCATGTCAACTATACTGCAACTCAAACAAACAAACAAACAAAAAACCAAAACAAAAACCAACAACAACAACAACAAAACAGACAGGTCTCAGACTTTTCTATTTCTACATTCACTTCCATATCACTCATCTCCTTTTTACATATCACTTGATCCCTGGAGATCTACTCTTGGTTTTCCTAGACTTCATTTTGCTAATTCTTCTCCTCCTTTTTTCCTAAGATCATTCTTTGGAATTACCCTGCCATGTTCAGGTTGGCTCCTTGGCTCCTCTCCGTTTAGCGTAAGAGGTAGCAGAAGAATCTGGGAGGTCAAGCGGTCTGGGCTTGCCCCTTGACCCTTTCACTTGCTAGCTGTGTGACCTTGGGAGAGTGGTCTGACCTCTCTTAACCTCCAAACAAGGTCACCATGAGTCCCTTTCTTACAAGTGTTGTGAAGCAAAAATGAGAACATACATGTGAAATTCCCAGCAAGTATCTCATGGCCGACACTTAAATACACTTAAATACAGTTGAGACGCTTCTTGACATTACTTCTATCATCGATATTACGGTTCTCATTAGTGGAAGTGGAGTTTTCATGGCACAATGTTGCCTGAGTGTCTTGGCTGATGCCCAGCCTGACTCCCCCTCCAGAGATTCCCATGGCGCAGGTCCCTGGGCTCGTGGAACTGAGGCCAAACATACCTCCAAGCACAGAACTGTGTAATAATCTGTCCCTTGAGATGTCCTGTGAGTTTATCTTGGATAAGAAAATCCTTAACGATTCTTTTATTTTATTTGCCATGTGCTTTGTTATTGCTGATATGGAAGCATGTCTAGAAAATATAGGCCTTTTCTTCAATTTACATTTGATAAACACTGACTGCTTGGCCTTTAAAATGAATGATGGCCATTGCAACAACGACGATAATGAAATAGTTTTATTACTTGTTTCCCTTCTAAGAAGCTGAACCAGGGGTAGGCAAGGTGGCCTTTCGTACTTCTTATAATTAAAGGAGTCTGGAGTCCTGCTTGAAAGCCCTACTTTTTCTTCTTCTTCTTTTTTTTTACTTTCCTCCATTCGTTCTGGGGAAATAGCCAAGCTCCTGAAATAGGACAGATGCCGCCTGGATTTGTCAGGTCTGGATGCCCTTGAACGCTGCAGCCAGACTCATCTGTCAGGATCAGAGGTTTGATCTTACCTTCAGGATCAAAAACACCTTTGAATTTTCCAAGTACAGGGGCGCCTGGGTGGCTCAGTTGTTAAGCATTTGCCTTCGGCTCAGGGCGTGATCCTGGAGTCCTGGGATCGAGCCCCACATTAGGCTCCTCCGCTGGGAGCCTGCTGCTTTCTCTCCCACTCACCCTGCTTGTGTTCCCTCTCCGCTGGCTGTCTCTATCTCTGTCAAATGAATAAATAAAATCTTTAAAAAAAAAAAAAAGAATTTTCCAAGTACATGAAAAGAGATTCCATGCCTGTGGTCATGGGCAGCCCGTGTGTCAGCAGATGAAACTGTACTTTCTAGGTACTCTGACAACAGACTGTAGAGGCATCTGAGAAACTGGAGAAGGCAGGAGACAGCCAGAAAGAAAGGCCAAGAGGAGTACTTGAGGTTTTCCAATGACAGGAAAGGCCACTGCCCAGGTCACCAATGTGAGGACCCCCAAAAGTGTCTGACGGCACCATGACCCTGCCATTCCTCTCTATCCACAGCCTGTCTTCTTCCTGCCCCACCCCCAACCCCTTCCTCTAAAACTTGCCCCTTACCCAATCTCCCTGTAGTTTTGTTCTCTTCAGTTTCAAATGGGGGAAGGACTACATTTGGCAAAGGGGTTCCCACAAGCCTGGCATGGGGTCTACAGTCCATTTCCCTCTGATACTTCTTTTGTCACGTGTTGGAATCTGTCTGTTGCTATGAGGGTGGCTCAGAGCTGTTATAGTAACCCCGCTGTCAGGTCCTGAATCCTCCACCCAGTCCTTGAGCAGTGAATGTGTATTTTACAGGTTCAAACTCAATTTTGTGACACAACTTTAAGGATTATGAGCTGGAAATGTAAAGGGGGCACTTCCATCTTCCAAGAGATGGAAAATTCTCAGAGATCATCTTGCTCAATGCCAGAAACCATGGCCCATTTACAGTATTCTCCACAGACAGTTGTCCGGCCTTTGGTCAAATACCAGGTAAGAGAGACTGCCTCTTCAGGAGAAAAGGAATGTCTGGGAAACAGGGGTAAGAAGGAGACTAACTCTCATACTATATAGGTTTGAATTCCATCCTGTTGCATTACTACCTGTTCAAAAAAAGTAAATTAAATATTTCAAAAAACGCCTCCAGTGTGCAGAAACACTTTACCCCCATGAAGCGGACCATTCCATTTTAGATGGCTGGAACTAGTAGAAAGTTGTCCCTCCTCCTGAGCTGAAATCAGTCTCCATGTGGCTTCCGCTCTTCTAATCGTCCCTCATAGGAAGTAGGACAGAACAAGTCCACCCCTCTCCAGCAGCAAATTTTTTCCCCCAGGTATTTGAAGACAGCCATTTTCTTTTCCTTCAGTCATTTCTTCTTGAATACCAAAAAGGTCATTTGCTATGTCAGGTCTCTCAGCTTGAAGAACTAGAGGAAAAGAAAACTAATTTTAGTTTTTATGGAAAAAAGGAACTGGTCCCAGGGGTGAGCTGCCCTTGTGCTAGCTTGCTGGAGCTGGCCTCCGCTGATCCATGAGGGGTGGTGATTGGTAGAGCCAGATTTCACTCCAAAATAAAGAAGCAGTCTGACCTCGGTTAACTTTGTAGCCTGAGGTGAGGGAAAGGGGGGCTCCCCTTGACAGTGGCCACATGGGCTCCCTAGCAGCCTCGGAAAAGCTTCACCAGCTTCCTTAATAGATTATAGCACGTTTTTTGCTGGGGCCCGTTTCCACATTACAGAAGTTTTGCACAGGCTTTTACCTATGGGCTGCTTTTGGATTGGAAATACAATGGACAGGCTTGGAGCTTGGTGACTAATGCCTTTCTTGATTTTTATTAAATTTCAGTAAGTATTGCTTCCTCTCCTCCCTCTCTCCCCAGGCCCAGAACTGTGCTAAAAGACAAAGGAAGCCCCAAAATGCATACTTGCCCTCAGTGAGCCTGTCTTCATCCTAATGAAGTAAGAGTACAAAACTGATTAGACTGTGGCGGAGAGTAACTGGTCACCAGGGGCAGCACGAAGGACCATGGGGTTCTTCTGCAGCAAGTGCACCCATGGGGACCCTCCACAGACTGCCTTCCCAACAAGTGGAACCTGCTGGCCTGTTAGATGACCTTAGAGGTATCTGTCCACCCGCCCAAATAGCTTATTATCTTGATTCCTCTTACGACCAAGTCTTCATATTTGGGACCAACTGACTGGAGTAGGAAAGAAAGTTTGCACTTATGGGGTCTGAGGAGTGGGCCTAGAGAGATCTGTCTGCCAAGGATATGTTTAGACCAGAATAATACTCAGCCGTAGAAGTTGGCAAGTCCTATAAAGCCTAGCTTAGCCAACCAGCAGCGCTCCTAACCCTTTCCCATGGTGAATTCTCTCTGGAAGGCTGGTCTGATTAGACTTATAACTGCAGGAGGAACTAGGTGTCTAGGAAGGCTTCAGATTGGACAGTAAGGCCTGCTGTGTGAGCTCACATCCTTTTGTCTCAGCTCGGGCACGTTCTCATTCATCTGTCCACTTAGGACCAGCTCACACAGTAAGCGGGCACCTCTTGTTTGCTCAGCTCAACCAATTCTCCCTTGGTTTAAGCTGATGTAGGTCAAACATGTTTGTGTTTACCGCTAACCAAACTGGATTAGTCAGTGAACGTTTCCTGCCTTTCATTGCTCTCTCAGGCTGTAGGAATCAAACCTCCTCCTTGCATTTAGCACGGCAAGGAGAGGGTGAGCATGCACAAAAATATGTAAATATGTAAATGAGTAGATATTTAATGATTATCTGCTCCAGCTTGGTGCTGCGCTTGGCCCTGGGAAATCAAAGTGAGTAAGAGGTTCGTGTCTGCATGTTGGGGGAAGGAGGCAGACAAGTCAGGGAGCCACAGGGCAACAACGGGATAAGAGGGGGGCCTGTGACAGAACTAAGGGTGAGCACCTCATCCAACCGAGGCCAGGGTGCAGCTGGGAAAGGGAATCAGGAACCATCCAGCGTAAGTGACATCCCAAGGGTTGAGCAGACATGAGCTGACCCAGAAACAGGGCAGGGTATGAGGATAGAGAGGGGAGGCTCAGCAGCCAGCGTAAGTGCTGAGAGGTGAGAGAGCATGGGTTAGAACGAAATGATGAGTGCTTGCATCTCAGAATGTTTTTTTATGCCTGGGAAGTTCCGAGGGTTTAATCATCAGCTTTCACTTCATTTAATGATGGTGATTAATACCAATTAACATTCATATTCAGCCTAGGCTTAATGAAAACCCTCTGTCCAGATCTGTGAAAGAAAGCTTAAAATGTGTTGAGGTCAGGAAAAGCATGGACCCGGTCTCTATCCCCTCCCCTCCAGCTCTGGTACAAAAACAAAGGCCACTAGCAAGCGTCTATCACGCCGGAATGTGCTGGCACAGCTCAGGAGCTTGGGGCATTCTCTCTCTTCTCTCTTTCTCTCCTCTTTTGGTCTGGTGAGCTTGCAAACCGTCTGCATTCTCGAGAGCCGTCCCTGTCAGGTCTCATACAGGCCTCCCTGCTCAACCAGGGGTGCACACACCATTGCTTTCATGCAGACTTCCTCCTCACCACTCCGCCATTCCCACTTCTCCACCCACACGTGCCCCGGGGCCCTTGGAGCTGTGACAGCTCTCAGGAGACAGAAAGTCTGCTAGAGGGGAGCATGATCTCTTGTGGGAGGACCCAAATGTGGGATACGTGGCGGGATGTGATCTGTAGATCTTTTCCATAGGACCCGGAAGAAAGCGGGATGGTTCATAGTCTTGGACAAATCCTTAAAAACCTCAAAAGAAGGGAATGGACCTTCAGATCCTTGGTTCCATAATAAAAGTAACTAACATTCTTAGATGTTCATATGACAGTTTGACGTGGATTATCTCACTGAATCCAAAGTGTAATCTTATGAGGCATTTATTACTACTGTCCCTCTCTGTGCCTTAACTTACTCATCTGTAAAGGGAGGATAATCTTAACACTTACCCCATAGTCATATAAGGATTTACATAAATAGTAAATACACTAGGACTGTGCCTGGCACATACTAAGCTCTCAGATGTTAGTAGTTGACCCTTGAACAACACAGATTTGAACTGCATGGGTCCATCTATACATGGGTTTTTTCCAATATCATACTGTGAACGTATTTCCTCTTCCTGATGCTTTTCTTTTTTTTTCTTTTAAGATTTTATTTATTTATTTGTCAGAGAGAAAGAGAGAGCACAAGCAGGAGGAGGGGCAGGCAGAGGGAGAAGCAGGCTCCCCGCTGAGCAAGAAGCCTGATGCAGGGCTCGATTCCAGAGCCCTGGGATCATGACCTGAGTCGAAGGCAGACGCTTAACCGACTGAGCCACCCAGGTGTCCCTCCTTATGCTTTTCTCAATAACACTTTCTTTTCCCTAGCTTCCTTTATTATAAGGTTACAGTCTACAATACATATAACACACAAATTATGTGTTAATTGTTCATGTTATCAGTAAGGCTTCCAGTCAACAATAGGCTTAATAGTTAAGTTTGGGGAGTTATACACGGATTTTCAGCTGTGTGGGGGGCCAGCAACCCTAACCCCTACATTGTTAAGAGTCAACTGTATTTATTATTGTGAGGACTCTGGGGTACAGAGGTTAAGTCATTTGACTAGAATTGTACAACCAATAAACGGAAGCCAAGATACAAACCCAGGCAGCCTGACCTCTTCATGGCAGCACTATCCACTCAGCCCCTCTGCTCTGCGGAAGAATTAAGTGATGAAAAGGAATCAGTGACTTTGAGTGGCTGGAGAGAAGCTAGAGAATCCCTTTGGTTTGGATAAACCAGTGGGTCCCAGAGCAGCATCCTTGACATTTCCCAGGAACCTATTAGAAAGGCATATTCTCAGGCCCCACTCCAGTTCTCCCGACGTGAAACGCTGGCGTGAGACCCAGCACACTGTTTTCAGGAGCCCTCTAGGTGATTGCGAGGTGCACTAACATCCCAGGAGCACGGGCCTAGGCTCTCAGCTCTCGTTATTTCTTAGCTCCCATGTGCTCAGGCTCCACAGATAAATATGGCCCGCAAGTTGTTGCCACCATGTTGTGATGTTCTTCATCACCTCTCTCGCCCAACTTGGGGAGGGAGGTTTAGAAAAGGCCTAGGGAAGGGCCTCGTGGCAGGTCCCCAATCTTTTTTTCTGGGAGAAGATGGCAATGGGACTTTCTGGGGTCTCACCTTCTGCAATATTCCCTCCAGTAGCTAAAGAAACAATCCTCCGAAGAAACAGACATCTAAAAATGGAATTGATTCGGCCTCACAGCCACCTCATGTGCAGGCCTCAGTGTTTGAAAACACTAGGTCACAGGTGGAGAAAATAGATTTGTTACCTGGGTTTCAGGGGTGGTTACTGGTCCCCCCTCCCCAAATCCACTGAAAGTAGAGTTGAAGGGCCAGAAAAGCTGAAAAGCAATCAAATGACTTTTGCCCCTTGGAGCATGTATCTGTGAGGTGTGGGGGGGCGCAGGTACGTCTCAGGCCATTGTAGCCCTAAAAGCTGGGTGAGGCAGGGGATCCATAGCGTCAGAGAACAGCTCTGAGGTTTCATAAATGCAGTTACATAAGTAACACAATTTCCCAAGGATCAGGGGAGGGGAAAGGATGGCCCATGACTAGGGATGGGGAACAGGGCTACATAACAAACTTTAGCAATTTAATGTTCTTTAATGCCGACTACCTGGCTCAGTCCATGAAAACAGCTACCCAGTGGTGGGGCCAGGGCGAGAACCTGGCTTTGTGGGAATAGAGCAACCTTCATGATGCCCTTCTGCCTCTCCGTCAGGGGTTGTGCCCACGGCGTGAGAGAAAGAAAAGAGGGAGAGCCAGATTCATTCAGCCCAACTCTGCCATGTCAGTCTCCCGGGCTGGACGGTGACACCCACAGCCTGTTTATCAGAGCCGAGCAGCGATGACACAGGCAGTCCTTTGTCAGGGAGCATCCTGACGGACCTATCAAAGTCCAGCCCTCCAGCACGGTGGTGCACAGACCCACTGAGACCAGAGCTCCAGAAGGCACGAGCAGGTCTTCCCTGGCCACGGGGAGTTGGGCTCAGGCTCTGCCTGCCTCTCTGCTCTGAGAGCAGACATCCTGGTCTGAGGGAGGGGTGTGTAGCTCCAGATGCTCTTTCAGCTGAGGAGGCTGAGTTGACAGGTGTAACCGGGTTTTCCCCCAGTGCCCACCCTTTCCTAGCAGGCAAGCAGAGGTTTCTCACTGTGAGTCTTCCCTCCTGGGCATTTTCAGAGGGAAAGAAGACCACCTTCCAGATTTCTCTGGGGGAAGGAAATGAAAAGCCAACAGGTCTCTCCCTAGGGGATTGGAAGCAAATGCCAGGCTTCCCAGCAAATTGCCAGCTCACCCTGCCTGACAAATAACCTTTCCTGACAAGTGGCCAATTGACTTTCAAAACGGCAGTGCCACTGACTAAAAGTAAATTGTCTCTTTTTTTGTTGTTGTTTGTATTTTTCTAACACACGTTTATTTTTTTCGGTTTTTTATTTAAATTCAATTAGCTGACATATAGTACATCATTAGTTTCAGATGAGGTGTTCAATTAATTTATCAATTGCATAAAACACCCAGTGCTCATCACAACATGTGCCCTCCTAAATGCCCATCACCCAGTTACCCCATCCCTCCACCCTCTCCCCTCAGTTTGTTTCCTAGAGTTAAGAGTCTCTCATGGTTTGTCTCCCTCTCTGATTTCCTCCCATTCAGTTTTCCCTCCCTTCCCTTATGATCCTTATGCTGTTTCTCATATTCCACACATGAGTGAAACCATATGATAATTGCCTTCTTCTGATTGACTTATTTTGCTCAGCATAATGGCCTCCAGTTCCATCCACGTTGATGTAAATGGTAAATATTCCTCCTTTCTGATGTAAATCGCCTCTTTTTCAGGAGCACAAGGTATTTCCTAAGTGGGATCCGACCTCCTCCCTCTGCAGAAGCAGGACTATGGAGAGCAAGTGAGGACTCTCATTCCCATTTGACAGGAGAGTTGGGTCACCTTCCCAGTGGGGCTGACTCGCTTACACAGCTGTGCTAATACCCGAGGGGATGGGCAGCTTGAGGTGGGCACAGGACCTGCGCTTACTGTTGATGCACGAGGGAACACCTACCACGGATCAGCTCCGTCACTGGACAGGGCTCAGACTTGTAACTCCTGGCGTCTGAACAGTGTGTGTTTTGTTACCTTGTTTAAGGCCAACTTTAAACTTTAATGTATGTGGCAGGAGGGGGTGGGGTGGGGTGGGGGGGGAATCATGTTTTCCCCTATTGGACAGTCTAAAAAACCTGGCACGGATACAAAGAACCCTTGTTCCCTGGACCAGGATCTGAGGAAAGATGCCATACCCAGAAAAGGACTCTGGAACACACTGTCCCTTTTATCGGGGCTGACACAGCCCCCTCTGAGAGCTGCGGGAACAGATTAATAACAGCTGAGGGCTCCACACATCCTGTGGGGCCTCCCAACGTTGTCAAGTCCCTCCAGGGATTCCATCCTTCCACCTAACCCATTCCAGATCAATTAGCCTAAAATCCATCTGTTCTTAAATCCCCTTTCCCACCTCCTCATGGAAGACATTTTCCTCAGTCCTCAGTGTCTGGAAGTTTCTGCCTTAATTCTTGTGAGCTGGCTTTTCACCTGGACGTTGAGGCACACCCATTTGAGGAGCAGTCTTCACAGTCAGGCTGTGAGTCCGGATCCTGAGCTCACACTTGAAAGGACCCTCCGTGAACCCTGAAACTGCACGATTTAGGCCCTCGAGATAAACTGGTGAACCAGACAATAATCCCTGCTCCCAGAGAGCCTACCTATATTCCAATAAATATAAATAAATAAATTTAAAAAAATACAAATTTTAAATATGGCATTTTAGAAAGTGATAATTGCTTTGGAAAAGAGCAAAACAGGGGTAGGAGATAACCAAGAAGGCTGATAGAGACATGAGGACCCAAAGGGACCCAAATCAGGACCAGGTCCCTGGGTAGGGTTGTCTTCCGACCCAAACGCCACGCTCCCCTCATGCCCAGCCCCTACACTGTGACCAAGAGCTCTTTCTAATGTCTGCCTCTCTTCTTTTGATCCTTCTGTTCCTCTCACTCCTTCCACCACCCAAAACTGTGCCTCTTTCTCTATCCTTCAGATTCTCCTGATTTCTGAGGTCCAGCTCAAGCCTAGCCTTTTTGTGGCTCTGCTGAGGTATACAGAGCTCTCTCTTCTCTGGGCGCCACAGAAACATTAGGCCATACAAGTGCTAACTGATCTTATCTTGTCTTGCGTAGCATTCTCAACAAAGTGAGAGCTGTGACAGAGGAGGCTGACAGCATGTGGCTTTGAATCTAGGACACCTGTATTCATACCGGGCAACCAGACCAGCAAGCTTCAGTGCAGTTTGGTGAGAGCTGACTCTTGGTTCCAGGAAGTTCCAGGAAGCGACAGCTTTTTCTTCTTGAGCCATGAGCCACTCCCCCTCCTCATTCTCTCAGTAGAAACTTTATTACGTCCATCTGAAATGAATTTGCTGTTTTCTCTCTCACCCCTTCAAAATTTAATGTCCATTTTCCCCATCTCCCTCCTATTTAAGAATTTGTGCTAATCCCTGTCCAATACGCTTGCTCACCTTGGCCACTGACATGCTCTGAGATCCTCTTTTTTTCATTATCCAAAAATTCTTGTTTATTCTCTTAAAGTATTGGCTTCCTTTTCTTAGCACCCAATAAAGTTGAAGTCTTCCCCATTAAAAATAAGAAAAAAATCTTGATACTTCTTCCTCAAGTTACTACCAAACCATTCCAGAGGGGGGAAAAATAAGTTAGAATAAGGACTTTCCAACCAGATTGCCTACAGTTTTTTTTTTTTAATGTCGAGGATTCCTTTATTACTCTTATTTATTTATTTACTTCTAAAATTTTTTAAAAGATTTTTAAGTAATCTCTCCACCCAGCATGGGTCTTGAACTTTTCGATCAAGAGTCTCACGCTCTATTGACTGACCCAGCCAGGAGCCCCAGATTGCCTATAGTTTAAATATCAGTTCTGTTTTTGCTTACTGTGGCTTCAGACAACTTACTTGACCACTCTGTGCCTCAGTTTCCTCATCTGTAAAAATAGAGATAATAATGACTATGTCACCATGTAGAGTTGAAGAGTAAATCAATTCATTTCTGTGAACCACTTAGGACAGTGCCTGACGCATTACAAATGCTACAGAAGTGTCTGTTCATTAAAAGAAACGATATTAAAAATTAGCTATTATTATTTCTTTCATTTCCTTGGTCCTATTCCTTCTTAGAACTACCATCCAATCTGTCCATTGTCTTTCATCACCAAACTTCTCAAAAGGGTGGTTAACCCTGCAGACTCTCCATTAATTGCCTCTGCTTCCTCACGTCCCTTTCATTCCACAACCTACTACTGAAACCACCCTCTTCAGACTTCCCAGGGTCCTATTAAACTGCCAACACAAAGTCTCCTTTCATTCATTCATCTTCAGGTGTCTGACTTGGAATTTCCTCCTCCTTTTGGTTTTCCTGCCAATCCTCCTTCTCCCCAGCCATCTCCTCTCCATGTACTCCATGTAGACCTTCCCAAGGGTTCTTCTTGGCCTCTTCTCATGCTAGACTCTTTCCCTTGTGGTGTAATCCATGCTCCTGTCTTCAATTATTGCCTACATGCCTTTGACTCGTACACCTATTAGGCCTGACATTTTCCCCTGAGCACCAGCCCAAAAGTCTGACTGGCCTGACAGGTGTCCTATCAGATAGTCAATTACAACATGTAAATCTCCCCTCTCTCATGTTTTGTTTCAAGTCTGTTTTGGCACTTGCTCACAAAAGCTAGAAATTTTAGTCTTTGTTATTCTATACCTGGATGTACCTTTGTATTTGACAAATGAGTTGTCATATCCCTTAGTTGATCTGCTCCTTACAATGACCTGGAGAGCATTATTTGATTAAGTGATTCAGTAAGTCTTTATTTGGATGAGTCTCATTTTCCCACACTGACAGATATGCCAATCCTTTTAAGAAAGAAAAGGTGATATAACTCCTTTTTACAAAGGAAAAAGAAATGAGCCTCATGGAGATTAAGTAACTTGCCCAAGGTGTTAGAAGGGTCAGATGAGATAGCATGTGTTATGGAAGCTTCAGAGATCATAAAAGATCATGTAAATACAAGGTTTTCATAATTACTAATAAATTAGTAAGTTACTGGTGATACAACAAATTTGGTAAATGTCATGAGAGAAGTACTGAGTATATAGAAATACAGAGGAGAGGGAAATCAATTTAGCTAGGGATGATAAAGATCTTGGGAGAAGAATAGGATTTCAAAAGATGGACCACCTTCTCCATCTCTCACCCTTGTCCTGCATCTTTGCATTTGTTTTATGACCTTCAATGATCTTTTAGTAGCACCACGTAATGGCTGGAGGTTTCCTCTAAATGTGTCAGACAGATGTAAAGCACCTTTCACAATGACTTTTGGGTACAAAGTCAAAAAGTCACTTTCTTCAGGGGCGATAAGAAACCATCCAAGACCCTGACAAAAGCTCACACTACACTGCCTGCCATGTGGGCAGCAAAGAACAGGGCACAGTGCAGGCCCATGCACTGCAGAAGCCTCAATGGCATTTGAGCAAAGTCAAAATAATTGTTTCCAAATCACAAAACTAGAACCAACAACAAATTCCCCAATGGATAGTATGATGATAATTAGCTCAGGCTCAGGTCCCTGAAGGATGCTATTTGGGAATCACCTTGGTGCTGCAACCTACGTGATGTAGAATGGGTCTTACAGATATCTTGGGATATATTTTTAGGAAGTCCATGGTCATTAAACTGGCCATCTTTGAGAAAAGAAGGAATAGAATAGAGCCTTTTAGTCCACTGATGTCAAACCACTATATTTCCCATAAGTCCAAGTTGAGACTTAGTCGGATTGGGCTGAAACAGGTCCTTACAGACTTCTTGGGGTACAATAAGCCAGGGTATTGTCCAACTTCAGGAAGAAGAAGGTAGCTCAGATGACTTCTCGACTCTGCAGCAGCCATTACCTACATCTAAAAAGACCAGCCATTCTTCCGAAGCTCGGGGTCTCCAAAGCCACCCATCACTATCACAATGGTGCACATGGTATATGCAGTTTCAATTCTGACTCTTTCATGGAGATAGCAAGACAGGGGACTTAATTCTCTACCAAAATTAAGTGAAGAATGTATGGGTTAGATTTCATTTATGGTCTTCTAAATGACCAGAGGCAAAAGCCAAGTTGATTGGGCGTGGAGGGGATGTACTCACAGACTCTGTCTGCCTCCCATTTCCCAAGTGCCGCACCGACACTAACCATGCCCCACCATTATTCGACTGGTGGAGTCCATCTTAATTTGTAAGCCTCCTTTCCCGAGCTGGCAAAACGGACTTATTGCCAATTTTTTTAAAGAACTATTGTGAGGGTTAACGAGGTTTTCCTTGTACAGGGTTTGAGTTCCTGCTAAGTAGAATGCTGAACAAACAGAGTACAGTCATTATTTAACCCAGCTGACATTTCCTTTCATAGTTAACTCACGAGCAGTAACGTCATGAGAAACAGGCCTGAAATTGGAACAGCTATGAGCTATCCAGCCATAAAAGTCAGTGGGTGCTTCTCTACCTAAAAATGCAGTCACAGATGCAGATCTTGCCAGTCTGCTCCGACAGTTATGAACAAGCTATATCACATTTAAGTTCAGATCACTAAGAGTTCCTATTCCCAGTGGGCAGGGGAGAGGCCATCAGATGGTGTCCAGTCAGTGACCCAACCCGGGAAGCTCTGTCCCAAGACAGTGGAAACGACTAGAAGGAATAGAGCTGATCCCAGCTCCTCAGGAACGTCACAATCTGTTGAAGTTTTAAGAAAGCTTTGTTGCACAAATTGCAGTGCTTCAATTAAAACATGTGGAGATGCCTCTTCAAGGTCCCTAAATCTGCCATGTGTGTTGCAATAGATGTAAGGCACAGGGAGTAGAGAGAGAGAACTGAGTCACTAATAGGGAAGAAGTCATTTGAGTCTCTGGGTTTCGGGCTTTAAAAATCCAGCCTCTTTGTGTAGGATCTGCTGGTGTAGCAGTTTTCCTCAGGTTTCCCCTGTTACCTGGTTCCTTGAGCCCCAACTCCCTTTCCCCGCCTCACCTCTAAGGAACACTAACCTGGAACAACAGGATTGGGGAAAAAAAACTCCTAAAACTTCTCCCATGGCAGGACAGCTAGAGAAGGGGAGGGCCAGGTAGAGACAGTCTCATTTCTACAGCCAGAAGGGGTTGGGAGGGAGGAATCTACAAGGTACCACTAGAAAATGACAGAAACTCACCTAAAATTTTTTTACCACTTGCTCCCAATTGAAAAGGAAAACTTAGCCCGTGATATCAAAACTATCATCACTCATGGGGCACCTGGGTGGCTCAGTTGGTTAAATGCCTGCCTTTGGCTCGGGTCATGATCTCAGGGTCTCAGGGTCCTGGGATCGGCCCCCACATGGGGCTCCCTACTTGGTAGGGAGCCTGCTTCTCCCTCTCCCTCTGCCCCTCCCCCCCCGCTCATGCTCTGTCTCTCTTTCTCTCTCAAATAGATAAATAAAAGTCTTTTAAAAAAATCATTACTCATAACTACAGGGACCACACCTGACCGACAAACCCCAGCTGCTAACCCTCCTGATTCCTCACCACATTCACACTGAGGCCTAGAGCTGCCGGTATCCACTGAGGAAGCACAGGAGTATTGAGACAGGCCCATTCCTGCAACATTTGGGACTCTTCCAATGGGTGACTCTGGCTCGAGGACACCCCACCAGCTTAGCCAAACCTTTCTTGGAACTGTGCTGCCGTCCAGTTGCCGGATCTGTATCATGGCCTGAGAGCTCCCCTGAAAAGCTCTCCTGCACCTCCTCCTTTATCCTTCATAGGCATTGACCCCGATAAATTTCTTACACCTGTAATTCATTCTTGAATCTGCTTCTAAGAGGACCTGAGCTAGCACAGTCGTTAACAACAGCAACATACTCTTCCCATTAACAAGAATGGATCTACTGCATTCCCTGTGGAGGGTACCCCACCAACGTTGCGAGAAAGAGGAAGCATACAAAGAGATGTAGGCCACAGTCCCTACTGGCATAGGTAATATAAGTCCCATAGATACAATGGTGAACAATAAAAAGAAGTATATGCTTCTAACACAATACCATCATCATTTATTTATATGACTATTGCCCTGTCTATATCTCAGTGGGACCAGTGTTACTTAAACTGTGAGTTGAGACTCATTAGGAAGCTGTAAAATCATAGCAGTGGGTCACAACCAGCATCACTTAAAATAGAAGATATTAGAAGGCAGCATACATAGATACTATATTGTGAAATATGTGT
This sequence comes from Ailuropoda melanoleuca, assembly GCF_002007445.2. Classification (NCBI taxonomy): domain Eukaryota; kingdom Metazoa; phylum Chordata; class Mammalia; order Carnivora; family Ursidae; genus Ailuropoda; species Ailuropoda melanoleuca. The sequence continues at coordinate 76,445,494 of NC_048225.1, forward strand.
GTGTGTGTGTATACAAACACAAATATATGATTGTGCGGTGGATTTTGATGTAAAATATACTTCTTACATCGAGAAATTTTGAAAGTGACTGAAGGAAACCATGAGCTTCCTGAGGAGAGTGACAGTGTCCTTTTTTAGGACTATATCCCCAGTGCCTAGAGCATTACCTAACTATATATAGGGACTCAACAAACGTTTGTTGACTATGTGTGATTTTAATGGCTAATTTTATATGTCAACTTGACTGGACTAGGGGACACCAGATGGTTGGTGAAAACATTTCTGGGTATGTTTGTGAGGGTGTTTCCAAAAGTTTTTAACATTCGAATTGGTAGACTGAGTTAAGATCTTCGTTACTAGAGCAGGTGGACATCAACCAATCCATTAAGGGTTTGAATAAAACTAAAGGGGTGGAGGGTTGTGAATTTGTTCTCTGCTTGAGCTGGGTCATCCATTTTCTCCTGCCCTCAGACATTGGCACATCTGGTTCTTGGGCCTTCGTACTCAGACCTGGACCTTCACCATCAGCTCCCTTGGTTTGCAGGCCTTTGGGTTTGGACTAGAACTCCACCACTGGCTTTCCAGCTTGTAGATGGCAGACTGTGGGCTTGGGCTTTCTCAGTCTCTGTAATCACAAGAACCAGCCCCCCATAATAAATCTCTTCCTTTGTATTCATGTATATGCTACTGGTGCTTTTTCTCTAGGGAAGCAGAATAAGAAAAAGAGAGAGTCATTTAACAGAGAAGAAACCCAAGTTAGACCTTGGGGAAAACATTTTAGAAAAATGGAGAGGAACAGAAAGAAAATGCAGGAGGCATGACGTGAGCAGAGAATCAAAGGTCAGGATGCTCATGGTATGTTAGGGAGGTTGAGTAGACCAGTTAGATTGGCTTAATGTCCATTAGTGGGGAAAGAAATTTGGGAGGAAGATGAACTTGGCCATAAATTGATGTCAAATGGCCAACACACTTCTCTAAGCATGATTTTCTGCAGTGATAAGGTAATAATGATAATGACAAAATCATAGCCAGCACTTACAAAAGGCATCTTTCAAAAGTCTCAAATCATGTTAATATGCTGCATTATTCATCGTCTTGATAATTCTATGAGGCAGGTAGGGGAAGCTCTCATCTCCATTATATAGGGAAACCAAAATGGAGTGAGAGTGTCTTAATTCCACATCCCTATGGTGAACCAGCTGGAGTTCTCGGTCTGAAATACAGTACTCCATCTCAGCTATCTCTTCTAGAGCCAATCCTTGTGTGTCCCAATTCCCATTCTGTGTAAGTCTGTAGATGTATATCACTTCCAGGAAACTAACTGGATTTCAAACTACTTACCTTTTTCCTTGATAAGATGGACCACTTATATCTTCTCTTTTAGTGTTAACACAAATAGTTCTCACTGATGCTGGAAATGACATCTTCGTGTCTAAAAATAACAGAGCCAAATGACACATGCGTCTTCAAGTAAATTTCTAGTCTAATGTAGGTTCATTCTATTTGTCTACTGGAATCTTCTGCCTTTGGATTCCATCAATTCTTCTCTCTTTGCGCTATTCCTCCCTCCACAACACACATACACACCAATAAGACATGGTATATAATCCCAGATACTGATTACCAAATCTAGTGGAGGCAACTGCCTGGTCCACAAACCCCCTCAACGTCCAGTTACTGCCTTTTGTTCTTCATGCCCTGCTGTAACAGACTTATCTCCTGCCCAGGAGCTCCCTAAAGACCATTTTACTTACCCTGAGGGCAGGTGCAAGCTCAGTTATGGCATCTCCTGATTTGCCCAGACCTCTGTTGATTAGCAGCCTATGCTTTCACTACTTCAAGGTCACCTGAGCTTGCCAAGAACCCTGGTCATATTGTACCTTTTCCTGCTATGCAAGGCAAATGAATATTGCTCCCACTGATTGGATATAGACCTCTACAGTGTCAGGCTCATTCGGGTTCAGATGTGCAAGATCATGATTGGCCATGGCTTGTACTTTATTTCCCAGCTCTCCCCGAGCTAGATTGGCTGTGCTTAATGCCAAAAGTCCAGCATAATGTATCAGAAACAGGATGGACTGTGGAGTACTACAGACCTGGGCTGCCAGTACTGTTATGCCTAATTGTTTGTGACCAGGGACTTGGCCTTTACGTAACCCTTTGAGTCTCAGTACATTACTTCGGTCTTTGTCTACCATGCCTAGCAGAGTCCTAGACAAAAAGTACATGCTAAATGAATGCCTGTTGACTTGTTTTGACTGAACCTGCCCCTAGGACATTTTAGTAAGGTTAAATCATCCTTCCAAGTGGTATCTAGGTCAAAGACATCAGCAAGAAAAAGACACTGGCTGTAGGAATGGTTTCTGCGGTAGCTGAACACTAGTTGATATTTCTTTTCTACTGCCAGCTCTCCCAGATGTAAGGACTTCCTCCTACCTCTGCAGTTGGATGAACTTATAGGCTGCTCTGGTATTGGAAAGTGGGTCACAACTCTGAAGGAAACCTCTGAAGATTATATCAGAGCCCTGCCCCTCCCTTATGACACCTACATTGACTGGCATAGGAAGAAATGGAAAACTGAAAGAAACACCCGTATCTCTAAAGCCTAAGCCCAAATAAGATGGTCCTTAGAGCCATCGGACCATCTGGTATTTAGATGAGGGAGCAGTGGTTGAATACCAGCAGTGCAAGGCCCTTTGAAAACTGCAAGGGTGACAGCATGGACCCTCCCTTCCTCTCTATTCTCCCACCACTTCTCTACATATATTCCAAGGTCCAGACATACAGAGCAACTTACAATTTCCTAAAGTGCTTGCCTTTTCTTTTCCTCTAATATTGTAGATGCTAATATTTTGTACATGCTAATATTCTGTATTCCTAGAATGCCTTCCCCTGCCTGACCTCCTGGTATTTATCCTCTGGGCTCAATGAGGTATCACTTCTCTTCCAATGAGTCTTTTAACTTATTATCATCCCAGATAATACTTTTATAGTACTTTTTCCTTATCCTCATATGTCACACGTGATATTGTAATTGTTAGTTTTCTTGGCAGTCCCCAGGATGGTGAAGACAATGATAATATACATACCATCTATTGAACGCTTACTATGTTCCATAGTCATACTTTATGTCATTAATTATCGCACCAACCTTGTGAAGTGGTATTATTCCCATATTATAGATGTGCAAATGCAGCTCAGAAAGGCTTTATCCTGATTTATGCAGTGAATGAGAGGCAGGGTCAGGATTAGAACACAGGTCTACTGACTATAAGTCTGATTTTTCATCACTACACCATGATTTTCACCACTACATCATACAGTTCCCCACTGGGCTGTGCACATTTTGAAGGCATGGGTCACACGCACGAATCATGAATCAGGAAGCATTCCTGGAAATACGAAGAAATTCTACAAAGCTGTAGAAAAGAAAAGGTTTTTAAAGGCAGAAAGTGGGTGGGATAAGAAAATTATTAGCAAATAATGCATTGTTTCAGGCAAAGTTGCCTTCCTACAGGGACAGATGGGGTCCATTTGGTGGATTAACTCACTAGCGCAGACCAGGTCATTCCGTGTTGACTGATTAAAGGTTACATTTGGGGATGGGGGGAGGTCGGTTGAAACTGCAGTTATTTAGGTACTGAGTCTCCATTTGCAAACATGAGATTTAGCACAAGTGACTCCATTTGGGCATGTTGTCTCCTTTGTAACAGTGCTCAATGACGTGTTTGATAAAGAATGAATGGCAATGAATTGTCATGTTAGTCAGCCTTAACTCAGTCCTGAAAATCTCAATATCTATTTCCTGGCCTTGGATAATCATTTGGGAGGATCAGTTAAGTTTGAAGTAAAACGATACTTCACGGACAGCAGCAGAGAATATTTCATAATGTGGCCATGATTATATTAGACATAATTGGACTGGGCTGAGTTACTGGGATAGATAGTTATATAAAGGAGGCCAATCATGCAGTGATGAAATGGATACAGATAAATTGTATTCATCCCCAAAGCTCCCACAAAGGGCTTAACAGAATTTAACATTCTCTTGAGGCAGGACCTTGAGCTAATACTTTGGCCTTATTTGCACAATAAACAAGTGGTCCCAAGTAAAAGCTAACTTTAGCCATGCAGACTGCTTAGAAAGTAGTTTAGGGCTCAGAACAAGTTTAAATCAGTTTCTCTGTTGGAGAAGGAGGAAACATATGCTAATATTTTGTACATGCTAATATTCTGTATTCCTAGAATGCCTTCCCCTGCCTGACCTCCTGCTATTTATCGTCTGGGCTCAATGAGGTATCACTTCGCCTCCAATGAGTCTTTTATCACCATCCCAGATAATGGGATTCTTGCTTGTCCTCTCTTTCCAATCTTCTCTATAGGCAGGATACTTCCCTTGGTGCTTTTTGGCCTTAGATAAATTACATGTTTTCCAGTCATAGCTGAGCCTAAGTGTATTTGTGACCATGGTCTTTTTTACAGGTGAAATCTTTCTTGGTGTTCTAATCTATTGCCCCCTAAATTTGCCATTATATCTCTCTTAGATTTTCCTTACTGAATTATAATTATCTTACATATTGACTCCAGGATTATAGGCAATTATAAAACCCCAAGCTTGGAAATTACTTAGGTAGTTAACTGGTGAATCTGAGAGTGAACTTCTATAGAGGATAACCAAAATTATTCACCCATTCATTCAACATTTATCGAATATAGTATTACCAGGCAACGTGCTAGGGGGCCGAGGATATAGATAAAACATTTCTCTGCCCTTAAAGGGTTATAGACTACTGGAGACTTTAGTGGAATTTCTACTTCAAAAGTCATTTGGTGGTGACCAGGGGCTGGGGCATGGGGGAATTGGGGAGATGTTGTTTAAGGGTATAAATCTGCAACTAGTAGTTAAGTCCTGGAGATCTATTGCACAGCATAGTGATTATAGACAACAGTGCTGTGTTTTAAACTTCAAAGTTGCTAAGAGTCTAGATCTTAATTGTTCGCACCACAAAAAAGAAATAATCATGTAACATGATAGAGGTGTTACCTAATCTAGGTTGTAATCATATTGCAATATACAAATGCAGCAAATCAATACATTGTATATTTTAAACTTACACAGTGTTATATATCAGAAGGAGAACTCATGAGTCAACCACAGTAAAGCTTTCATTGAAGAAGAAAATGGAGCTGGTCAAGAGACAAAGGAGTACTTAAGAACGAAGAAGAGAGCCAAAGAAGTCAAAGGAGATGTGGTATTCAAACAGGAGATGGTGAGCCAGGAGGCCAAATGCAGGAGAGAGGTCTGGGACAGCTGAGAAGAGCTGGGTCCAGAGATTAGAACTGGTAGGCAGAGCAGACGGAGAGGAGACAAGAGAGAGAACAGCACGTTAAGGGAAAAAAGCAGCCTGGGAAGAATTGGGAGATCAAGTTATAATAGTAATGTTGATAACCAATGTTTATTGGGGAGTGTAGTTGTGCATTTAGAACTCCACTAACAGTGGGCATGTCTTACCTCCTTGAACAGACCCTGTTAAGTAGGTACTATTATTATCCCCGTTTTACCCATGAGCAAATTGGGACACAGACTGGACAGTAGTTTATACCCATTAATTTACTACATCACATTACTGATAATCTGAAACTGATGAAGTTCAGATTCAAACTTTGGTCTGTTCAGGTTATTATGCCTCTTACTCTAGGTTTGTTCGATTCAGAGGAAAGAAATAGTTTTATCTGAATCTCATGTGGAGAATGTGGTTGGGGGAACCTTGATTAAAGCAGAGAAGATATAAGGGTATATGTGAGCAGATGGGAAAAGAACAGTGGAGGTGGAGGCTGAAGGTACAAATGAGAAGTCTAGTGGATGGAAACTTGCAGTTGATGGGATAAAATCTCCCATGGAACAGAAAGGACTCTACAGACACAGCTGGACAAGTTAACCTGAAACAAAGAAGGAAGAAAAGAGTCACTGGGTTCGATGATTAGGAAATAATTTTGTTTGAAATAGCTTAAAATTTGGATTTCACAGAGGAAGTCAGTTGTTAACAAATATTCAGTTATTTCTTTTCTGAGTTATGCACCCTGTCAAGTAGAGTCAGCAACAGCATTGCTCATCATTTCTAATTATTTTCAAGAAATGGATTATAATGCTGAAAAAAATTATCAGCACTCTATCACGTCAAATATGTACATTGCTCCTTTCATCTGAGGAATTACATTCTTCCGGTTGTTTCTGGATAGGTAGGGCATAAAAATTGAAGTTCTTTTGATTTCAAGGGTCAGAAACCCAACTTGAACTACTTAGGTAAGAGAAGATTGCCTTGTCTCACACAACCAGACCTCAGGAAAGAGAGGGATGTAACCACCTTGGAAAAACTGGAACCCCAAGCTGGACTCTCAGGAGGGTTCCCCACCCTTTATCTATGCTTCGGTCTGCTGCTGACTTCAGTTGCTCCTACTCCAGGCTACAAGCAGCCCCTATGTCAGTCTCCATCCCTTCTCTACCAGAAAAAAACAAACCAAGAAAAGCCACTCTCCCAAACTCCCAGGGAAAGTTTCAGAAATTTCCAACCAGGTCATGTGCCCACACATGGGACTAACCACTCACCAGGAGGGTAAGGTCAGCTCCCACCTGGGGCAAGGTGCCAGGTGGGAGATTTCAGACTCCCGAGAAGAAGGGAATGTTATTTCAGAAGAAAGAAGGCCTGATGGTCAGAAACAAATAATGAAAATCTACCTAAGTGGAGTCAGTTCTTTCACCGATGGAGAGAGTGAAGCACAGAGGGATTAGAAAATAGACTGTGTGTGAGTCAGAACTAATAGAGTTATGTTACTGATCTTGGTACTAAATTATTTCAGTTAACTGTGTTAAGAATTGGATTTGAGTTTTGCTGTAATTATTGCTGTCCTCCAATTTTCTTTTTTGTAGACAAATAGCAGTATGTGACTAGAAGTGTTCTAGGTGCGTCCGCGAGGGGCAGCTTCCCTTCCCCACATAAAGTGGTAAGGAGATACTCATAACAAATTTACCTTGGAGCAGCAAGACTGTGCTTGCTTCAGGCCTGTCTTCACCTGGATTATTCATGGTGATCTCAGAGAACCCCACCTGCAGAGTCAGAGTGAGTGAGCCGAGGAACGGGAAACTTGAAACTTGCACTCCAGTTGGTCGGCTGACCAACTCTAAGCTATCATTTCATCTTCCATGGTTTACTGAAAGTGAGGACTTGCTTCCTCCCTGGCCTGGAGAACGTGGACATCAAGACACTCTAGAATATAGATGTCATATGGCCAATTTAAATCTCTTGACTTTAACTATTTTAAACGAATTAGCATATTTCGCATAGCTTAAGGATATTTTTCTCATTAATGAAAGGTTTTCGAATGCTTAGAAGTAAAGCAGAACATAAGGAAGGTCACACAGGCAGAGTTCTCGGAACATACATACATGCAGGAAGGCAACACGGACTTAAAGAATAATGCTTATGTCTGATTTATTGTGTACAGATCTGAGCCTGGAATGCCAAAAAGATTCATTGGAAAAAACTCAACAATTCATTGGTTTATTGTTGAGAAAACTGAAGGGACTTTATTGGTAACCTCCAGAATAGTAAGTACGACATGGAAAACATGTTCCTCAACTAACAGAACTGCTTTTAGGACTAAAAATAGTCCTCATGGATGTTTTTCAAGTGTTTTGTGTTCTCTTCCACCCACTGGTTCAGAATCAGATTCAGCTAATGTTCATGAGTGACTGCCCTGTGTCCGGACACTTTGCCGGAAGCTCCTCCCACTTCATTTGATTCCTGCTTCTCCTCCAGAAGAGTCCAGCTGTTCTCATTTTACAGACACTTGGAGAAATAAAGAGCCTTGCCTAAGGCCTCATTAAGTGTTGAGTGAGGGGCTAGGGTTCTGGCATTGTAGTCTGGGGTTTTTTCTGATACCATGAACTGTGTTCCTTCTGTTGACACTTGCTTCCATTTTGTCAGAGTCAATGAGTCTTACCAACACTTAGATATTAAATAGCAATGAAGGGGGTGCCTGAGTGGCTCAGTTGGTTCAGCGTCTGCCTTCGGCTCAGGTCATGATCCCAGGGTCTTGGGATCGAACCCCTCATCCGGCTCTCTGAGCCTGATTCTCCCTCTCCTCCCCGCTCACGCTCTCTCTCGCTCTGTCTCTCAAATAAATAAATAAAATCCTTTAAAAAATAAATAAATAGCAATGAGGGTGAGAAGAAAAATATTCTTTTTTGCTAATTTTAATTTTATAAACAAATAGTAAGCAGTTGCATAGAAATAATAGAGAATAGAGCAACCCATAATTTGAGCGGTCATGAGTCATGTCATGATATAAAACCCGGGTCTTTTATATGTGTGTGTGTTCACTTTTTACAGTGTAAACAAGCTCACCGTGTAACAGAAAGGTGTGAAAGGTGAACGCAGCAGATTTGAATTACGGAGAATCTAGGTATGGGCTGTCCCCTAGCTCATGGAATTTCATCAAAAGCCCTATGTAGCATGTGTTCAAAGGCAACTGTGTCTTGGCAGAAGCAGCATCACACTGGCAATATCAGGGAGTCACACACCCATGTGGGACCTAAAGATAAGGAGTACCCCTGCACAGTCTGTCCCAATCAGTATGCTATTTGCCAGCTTCACATGAATTGTCCTTTTGGCAAACATAAACGTTCTCTTAGGGAAACACAGGATGCACCCATGCTGTTATTTTTACCTAAAATGAAAATAATCAAGTGGATTATTAAAGAACAAAAATCAATTATCCCTAAATACATCACTCTAATAATAAGGCTAATTTCATTTTTGTCTAGATCTTTCCTGAGGACATCACTGTCTTTAGAATACATCGTTTTGGTTCCATTGGTCTCTTGATAAATGACAATTTGCAGGAGTTGGAATACCTGAGCTTGCATTTTATTTTGTAAGATCATGGCCCTCGGGGGCATGATTGCATGCTGTTTGTTTGTCCTCTTATGCACTCCCTGGTGATGTCTTGGTGTTCAAACAAACATAGTAAGAACAAAGTAAGTGCGCTAAGGAAGACCATTTCTCTGTAGTCCTGGCTCCCCCCAGTCATTCCTGGTACGAAAAGAAGAACCCAGGGACAGCTTCCTGATTATGCATTTTCAGTTTCTTAAGCAACTGCAACAGGAAGGCTGGGACTAGGCCTATTTCCTATGTTGTGGTATGTTTATCACTGCCCCCATCACAACTCAGCTTCTAGTTTTTACATTCTTAATAAATCTCTCTTTTTAAAAAAAGAAAAAATCATACCCCAAACTGCACATTCATTGCTGCTATTAAAATCCACAAGGAAGGAGAAAGATACGAGATCTCTTCCACTGTTCTTTGGGCCTCCTTCACTATCCGTTAGCCCTAGAATATCGTTTTTCTTGGACCATGAGGGGGGACAGAGAGGTGGCTTCATGGGGGTCAGCAGGATGACTGCAAAGCAGCAGGACTTGCCACGTTCCCCCTCACTCTCCTCTCCTCCAGCTCCTCCTTCTCTCCTCTTTCTCTCTCCTTGAACCTTGCTCATATTCTCCCGCCACCCCTATCTCCCTACGTCCTTTTATCTGGACAGGTTTTTAATGTTGTGAGAACATTAAGATTAAAGAAATAAGGTCTCAGTCTTCTGATGACCTCAGAGGAAGTTTCGTTGGATTTCCTAGCTCTCTGATGACTAATTTCTTCTCTGGGAGGAAACCCTTCTTCAGTCAGGAAAATAACCTCTCCTCCAGTACAGTACCCATGTGCTAGTCTTCAAGAGGTAAGAAGACTCAGGAGCTTTTTCTCAAGATTTCAGCCGAGAATCTGTATTGGCTTCTCCTTGGAAGGAAATAGAAACAGCTCTTCCCAGGGCGCTGTCCCTGGACAAGGAGAGAGCAGGAGAAGTGGAAGGAGCTGATGGGGCAGTAGAGGCCTTCTGTAATCTGCCCAAACTGCCTTTTTAGCCTTGTCTTACAACCCCCTCAATCCCCTAACGTGTGTGTAGCCTTCTGTCAAGGTAAGCAGAACTTGCTTTTCTTTTGGTAAATGGGGCTTGCCTCCAGACCTTAGCTTGTATGCCCTTCCCACTGTCTAGAAAGCACCATGCTGCCCCTGAACCGTGACAGGCACGCACACAGTGGCTCAGCTGTCTCCTGTGCCAAGAAAACACATCTGCCCTTCAGAGGTCCAGGCCTAGGCCCATCCTTCCTTTGTTTCCCTTGAGGAGCTCAGCTTGTTCCAGCCCTCCCTTTCTCCTCTCAACTCCTACGAGAGTCAGGCAAGGGTTAATCTCCACCATGAAAACACACTGGAGCTGAAACCAAATACGATGCTTTTGATAAAATTAAGCAGGCTTTGAAAAAGTGGGGTGTGTGTGTATGTGTGTGTGTCTTAGTGAAGGACCTAAGGCAGACAGCATGACTGAGAGGGTGGGAGCAGAGTTGATGAATACAGAGAGGATAATAAAGTGAAATGATGAAAATAAAACACCACCTTCTGGTCATGATCACATATCCTATAGAACCCATTTCTGCTAGGCCTCTCACATGGCCTCATTAATTTTCCATTCTTTCCGTTTTGGCTTCATCCCACAAATGTCAGTCTTAACAGAGGCTAGAAACTCACCAAGACCTTCCAAACTCCAGTTCAATATTTACAAACCATCTTTTCCATATGGAAAGACCACCACACACACACACACACACACACACACACACACACACACACTATGCTCAAAATGCCAGAATGTCCTCTAAATTGCATTTAGCATCCTAAGTGCTGCTTTGGGCTCCTTCTGTATGTCTGTGACCAAAACAAAAAGCTGAATGGTTTATATCCTTCTCCCTTCCTCCTCCAGCCTTTTCCTGAAAGTTCTAACTTGGTATTAGAACAGTTTCAGACAGTCTCCATCTCATCCTGCAGTGTGTGTGTACGTTGACGCCTTTGATACATCAAACAAAACCTCCAAGAGCCTTTATGGTCTAATCATGTACATACAGATCCTTAGAATGTTGTCATAATATACTCTGTAAATAAAATATGAGCGTTAAATACCTGAGCTTGCTTCTATAATATATAACAAATACATGTTTGTGAAAAATAATGGAAAAATTATAAACCTTGTAATACCTTTTCCAGATAAAATCTGAAAGATATCTGTAATATACATTCATAGCCATACACATGCCAAATTTATGATTATTAACAACTTGTGTTGTTTTGAGATGAAAGAATTTTGAAATAAATATGGAAAGTATTAGAAGTAAAACCTTCCTTCTTTCTTTCTCTTCTTTTCTTTCAACAAATATTTAGTATTTTTACATATATATTTAATGGTGTAGGGAATAGAAAGGTAAAAAAACTGGCCTCTGCCCTGAAGTCTCTTCCAATCTAGTTGGGGAGATAAAGTGTAATGGCAAAGATTATATGAATGATACAGACATTAAAAGATAAATACATAAAATGTCATGAGGCAATATGTGATTACATAGCAAGAAGTGTTGGCAATTAGTGCGATGATTTTGAGGTAGACGTCTCTGTGTGTTGGGTGGTCCTGGGAGTTGGGTGGTCCTGGAAAGCTTCCCAGAGGAGGAGGAGCTTCAGCTGGGCAGGAAAGAGAAGCACAGGAAGGACCCTTCTGATGGAGGGAACTAAGCTAAGCAGTGGATGAAAAGACTGTACATGTGATTAAAATGTTGTATCAGTAATGGACTCTTGATAATGTTTAAAACCGGATGCTTAGAGAAAGAAAAGAAATACAGAAAAATATTCACTGTGGTTGGCTTTGAAGAGTGGAATTATTGTTTTCTTGGTGTTTGTATTTTCCAAATTAAATATCACTAGTATTTAAAAAATAGTATCTAATAGCACTTTAAAAATTAATGCACCAATTTCCAATTGGCATTCTGCTCACAAACCTTCTGGTGGGAAGGCAGGATTATCTCTCCTAGTTTATGCTTCCCGGAGACCAGAAGATCATTATTTTTGTTCTTCTCACAGAAATGTGGGGGCAAATTTCCATGATTAATACTTTGTTCCGTATGCTAGGTAGTCTTTGTATTCTGTTCCTTTTATCAAAGTAGCCATTATTCCAGTTACCGTCCTCATGATAAAATTATCCCAAAACTTTGTGGTGTAAAAACAATACTTCATTATGCATATGGATTTTGTGGGTCAGGTACAAAGAAGGGCACAGGGGCATGCTTTGTCTTTGCTCCGTAATGTCTGAGCCCTCAGCTGGAAGATTAAATGGTTTGGGAAGTTTAAATGGTTTGGGAAGATTAAATGGTTAACTTGACAGCTGGAGGCTGGAATCATCTAAGGGTTCATTCACTCACCACTGGCAGGAGGTGCTGGCTGTCGAGGGGAATAGAAACTGAGGCTATTGGTTGTAGGAGTTTCTAGTATATTCCATTCACCTTTGCCAAGTGGGAAATCTTGGATGATAGTAGTTGGGTCTTGGTGGGAAGAAGACAGCAGAATGACCTCCAAGCAACAATAAAATGAATTAAGCCAACATAATTATCATCAGCTTTGTCACTAATATACAATTTGATTTATTTCAACTCAAGAAATATGTATTTTATACATATTATGTGCCTACTTTAGGTCTGTGAAAAGCATAGGTGAAGTGAAAAAATATTCTGTTATCACAAAGTTTCCTTGTCAGGGTGAGGGAGTCAAAGGAGAACCATTATTATAATAAATTTCACTTTTTCACCCTAAAATGTGAATGTGAGTTGTCAGTCAGAGCGGTGGCACAGCTTAAGCACTGAATGAGATCAGAATAAATAATGTTTACCAAGTTTTCCTGCAGCCACACTTTTAGTACAGAACAATGGAGATGTTTTATCTAGTCTTGTGAAAATAATGTCTCAAGGAGCCCAGAGACGAATGTTTTTGTTTTTGTTTTTTTTTTTACTTTATTTATTTGGGAGAGAGAGTGAGTGAGAGAGAGAAAGAGAGAGAGAGAACATGAGCAGGGAGAGGGACAGAGGGAGAGGGAAAAGGAGAAACAGACTCCCTGCTGAGTAGGGAGCCAGATGGGGCTTGAACCCAGGACCCTGGGATCATGACTGGGGTGAAGGCAGACACTTAATCAACTGAGCCACCCAGGCGCCCTGAGAGGAATGTTTTAGAACAGTGTTTCCTCATTTATCTGACAATAAAAGTCATCCATTAAGTACAGATTTCCCAGTCCTTCTCCTAAACATTCTGATTCTGTATATGTAGGGTAGGCTTAGGAATTCATACTTTCACAGAGGATTCTATTAAAAGGAAAATTTGGGAAATTTGAGATTTAGAGAAATTTTTTACTCCAAGTTTCTATGTCCCTGCTTGTTTTAGATGTTAGAGCATTTTCTTTTTGGCTGGTGATCATCAGTTGTCTGTTCCTTTTAAGAGGAGGGCACTAAAAAGCTTATTGGATACTCGGAGCACATGGCTGGACTTGACTATGACCTTTCCATGGTGTGAATTGGTGCAGAAAACTCAGGTGTCAGTATCATTTAGGTCTTTCCTCTTAGAATAATCACATTCTCCAGAGAAGATTCTTCTAATCTCCTGCCTGGTAATGGAGAGACTGGCTGCCAGTACCGGAAAAGGGCTGGGGTCTCAGAACCAAGTGGGTGTTCATTCTATCCTCAAATTGTTATTATAAAAATTTTTTAAGACAGAGAAAAGTTGAAGGAATAGTACAATAGCCACTGGTATCCCCTCCACCTAGATTTGACAATGGCTAACACCTGGCCACATTTCTTCTTGCTCTCCCCCTCTCTCTGAACCTTTAAAGGTAAGACACCATTACCATGACATTTCACTCTTAAATATTTCAGCATAAATTTCCTCAAAATAAGCATTTTCTATATAACCTCAATGGCATTATTATATCTAATAAAAAATAATAATTTATCCTTTAATGATCAGTCCTTATTCAAATTTCCCCAACCACATATTCTTATTTTTTCAGGTATTCCTGCCTTAAATTTTGCTAGGTGTTCCCCAATCCAGGGTATCAATTCCCAATCAATCCAGCCCTGATAATAAATCCAGTCTTTTGCTAGAGGCAGGAGAGGAGTAGTCATCCAGACATGTAGAGTTGATGTGGTTTGGGGATATTGGTGAGGTGAGGTCTGGAGCCGATGACCAAGAAAGAATTCTTGAGACATCTTTGGTGCAAAAAGGTGGTTTATTAAAGCACAGACACAGGGCCCGTTGGCAGAAAGAGGTTGTGAGGGGTGGCTGATTATATACTATGGGGTTGGGGGAGGTAAGGAAAAGGGAGGTTTCAAAGGGATTTTCATATATTAAAGAAGACTCACAGGATACCAGAGGCCTTGCCGTTGTCACTTTAAGGTTGTTTTTCCTTCTAGCAAGGTATTAACATGAAGATAGTTGGGAACTTCCTGGAGGAACATTACACTCTGCCTGCTTCAAGTATTTGTCAACGGGCAGCAGGTTACAAAGATATTCAATTGTATTTACATTTCCTTCTGGAAGTTAGGTTATTGATAGAAATGCTTTGTTTTGTAGATTGCTAAAACAATTGTAAACTGAGGGAGACTCAGGTCCTGCAGGATTGTGACCTCTGTAAGTTAAGTATTTGTTTTTCCTTTCCTTAGCTTTAGGGCAGCCAGGAGGGCCTGAGGAATGTCACATATATCCCATGGGGGGGGTTGTGGGGTGTCAGATTTTGCTTTGTCCTCAGCTTGCCTTCTGTTCCCTCATCAGAGTGGAGGGAGGTCTCTATTTCTTAATTTGCAACCCCTTCCCCACTATCACCACCACCAAACACGTATAACTTTAACCTTACCTCCAGGAGTACTTGGTGTCGTTTCCTTAATGAGCTGTTCGGGGATTCTGTATCACAAACCTGGGTTTTTTTTTTTTTTTTTTTTTTTTTTTTTTTTTTTTTTTTTTTTTTTTTTTTTTTTTTTTGTTTTTTTTGTTTTTTTTTTGCCATTTCTTATTGCTAAATTAGGATTTAGTTTTCTCATGTCTTCTGTGTTGAGGATGATTATATTATTTATTTTTCAAACCAGAACACATTTGAAAGTAAAATTCTCTCCGTCTCCCACTGGCTCTCTCTCTCAAATAAATAAATGCATCTTTTTAAAAAAAGAGAGTTGAAGTTGATATTATTATTAATTATGCCAGGACTGTTAACAGGGGTTAACCAGGATTAGTCTTGGAAGACAGCAAATGGTTACTTTCGAAAGTCATTTCCTAACTATCTGCTTTCCAACTTCAAAGCTTTGTTCTTCTGGTCCCTCATCTGCTGGCCCCATTCTTGTGGCTTTATCTACAAACAAACAAACCCTTTCCTGTTGTTTTATGGGGTTTTGTAAGCAGAAGTAATGGTACGTGTTCGCTTGCATTGTCTCTATCCAAGTTAATTATCCTGAACTCACTTTGATCACTTTGTACTTACACCACATTTTGTTATTTTAATGCTCTTCAATGCCTTGACCGCTCTTTAAAATCATCATATGACCTAAAGTGAGGTGTTTTTTATGAGTTTAATAAATATCTACTTATTTTATTTGCTTAGAGCTCACCATCACTGTTTATTTCATACACAGATACCAAGTAAGTGTCAAGCAGACCAAATTTGAAGGCATATAATTGTTGAGGTAGTTTTTAATTAGATTCTAGGATTTATTGTTCTCTCTACCTGAAATATCTCCTCACATCTCTGTGAAAATCCTAGTCATCTGTTAAGGTAAACCTCAAATCTGCCTTCTCCTTGAAGTCTTCCCTGATAATTTCCTCAGAAGAAAATAAATTTTCTTTTCCTCTAAAATCATGTGACACCTGATGAGGTTGTGGGATATAGGTGAGGTTCAGTGGGTGGAGTCTGGAGCTAACAACCAAGGAAGAATTCTTGAGGTGTCTTTGGCGCAAAATGGTGGTTTATTAAAGCACAGGACAGGACCCGTGGGCAGAAAGAGCTGCTGCACTGGGGTTGTGAGGAATGGCCCATTATATACCCTCAAGTTGGGATAGCGTAAGCCTCTAAGGAATTTCGGAAGCAAGGTTTCCAGGACCTTGAGGGGGCTAGCAACTGTTGGGAAAAGGTCATTTATTACCGTCTACTAAAACCTTAGTCATGGGACCCTTCAGATGTATACCGGTGGGCCATATGCTTGGGGGATGATTGCCAACACATATT